>NC_018389.1:681052-831273 GCF_000208865.1 Neospora caninum Liverpool
TATATATATATATATATATATATATATATATATATATATATATATATATATATATATATATATATATATATATATATAAATATATATATATATATATATATAAATATATGTATATATATATATATATAAATATATGTATATATATATATATATGTATATCTTGCGCCGTCCGTCCGCATATATGTATCCGCTTGTTTCTACCGACCCCCACCTAGGGCGACCTATAGAGAGCTAAGCGCACGCGGAACTTGCGGGAGGCGACGTACCGTCATGGGGATGATGGTGCATAGGGCGAGAATGAAGTTGTGGATGTATTTTTCATAGAGGAAAAATGTCGCAACGGCGTCGGAGACTGAGTAAACTGCGAGTTCTTGAGGTCGATTCAGGGCAAGAGGCACCTGAAAAAAGAAGGAAAAACAAAAACTGCTCGACGGAGATCCAGCGAGCGCTTCGGACTCGACGCGTTCGGCTGGCACGCCCCTGCGCCCGACCTCTCTTTCGGCGTTGACGGATATACATATGTATATATATGTATATATATGTATATATATGTATATGTATGTCTATGTATATATATATATATATATGTACATTTATGGAATAGACGTCGATGTATAGTGTATGTAGAGGCATCTGCATATAGAAACGCATCTTGATCTGCCATGTCTCTCTCTATGTGTATACCTGTGCGTATGTGCGTAAGTGGTTCGTAGGTCTCACCGCTGTGCATGCACCTTTCTACTTGAACTTCTGCATCGACAGGAGGGAGTGTCGAGGGGTCGGGCCACAGCACCAGACACACAAAACATGTGCCGCCAAACTTTCTACGTCGATTCGCGCGTTAAGTCCTGCTCTTACCATGTCTTCCGGATCAACTTCGACGGGATTGAACCGGAGTTTCTCTTTGCAGACGAGCTTGAGGGTGCGGGATCCTTGAGGGAGATACGAGTCTCTCTCGACCCACTTGAAGCAGTCGATGTGAATCAGTGCGCTGTTCCCCTGGTACGAGCTGTCAGAGGTGAAGGGCGTGATGCCGAAGGAAGAAATGAAGTCCAGGCCATTCACCTGTCGAAACAGAGAATCGCCAACCCTCAGCCATACATACATCCAGGTGTAGTGAATGTACACCCGAATCGAGACACACATTTCATGCGCAAAGATATATGCCGCGGTTCACTCTCTCTCCCGATGCGGCAACACTAACAGATACGCACGCCGAGAAGCTTTGCCAGCAAAGACACGATCCGAAAAAGAGAGCAAGACCGACAACGCACGCCTCCTCAGACACCAGATAAAAATAGACATCCACCACCTGTCTCCGACACAGACGCAAAAACGCCGTCAAAAACAATGGCGAAAGGCAAAGCGCGTCCGCTCTCTCTTTCACTCCGGGTATCCACATTTCTATCTACACATTTCCGTACATAAAAACGTGCAGATAGATATGTGTGGACACGCAGACATGGAGATGAATAAATAGATCTCCATATATACGGGGGTATATGGCCACATGTATATATATATATATATATATATGTATATATATACTGCGAAGGAGGTACGAACATGCAGAGACAGAGAGACACAAGACTGTGCAGCTGTGCGCCTGTCGAGAGCGCCAGGCGCATGCGGATCGCAGCGAGGCGTCGGCGAGCACACTGCAGGGCCGTACATCGCCTCTTTTGTAGACGAAAGGGAAGTCAAAGGAGTCCCCGTTGTACGTCGCCAGGATGTGCGGGCGGAGCTTGAGGACGTGTTGGACGAAGCGCGTGAGAAGTTCCTTCTCGCCTTTTTCGTTGAAGATGATGAACGGACCGGCGCCCTCCATGCCTTTCTTCGCGCGGAACTCGAACGGGTGGATGTCTTCAGACAACCACTGGCGATTCACAATCAAGTACCCTTGTCCGTTAAACATGTAGGAAATGAGGATCACGTGGTCTGTGTTGCTGTCGGGAAACTTCAGGGGCTGCTTGCTACACTCGATATCCCACGCCAGGACGCGCAGAGGCGGCGCTGTTGCGCAGTTGGGAAGCGGCGTCAGCTGAGAACGCAACAAAAGGGAAAACGGAGGAGAAAACAGTGAGAACCGAACGGGGCAGAGAAGAGAGGCAGGGAAGAGAGGCAGCGAACAGCCGAGACAAGCGGAGAAGGGAAAGCGAGAGAAAAGCCCTAGGAAGAAAACAACGGTGAAGAGTAGGGAGCGAAGGCCACCAGGGACCAGCGCCAAAAGAGAGATAAAGCAGACAGAACCAGAGAGGCCGTATCTGCATTCCGCCCGCCGCGCGGTTCTCAACGCCACTCTCCTCGGAGAGCGACAGAGAGCGCCGAGAAAGGACCGCAAAAACGAAACACCGGAGCAGCCTGGAAGCCTCTCTGCAGGCTCGAGACCGTTTCTCTCGCAGCGAGGCGCTCTTCTCGCACCTCGGCCGGGCGCTCCGCAGACACTTACCGCCACGGGAGATGCCAAGGCGGAACTGGAACGGTGGACGTCATGCCAGAGCCCGCACCGCAGTTTCAAGTCTATGCAGCACCTGAAAAAAGCCAATGCATGCGCATGCACTGAGACGCATGCTTACACGCATTTACACGCATATATACGCACGCAAATAATATATATATATATATATATATATCGAATCGTTGGTAGGTGAGCCTGCATGCAGTCGTATGCATGTGAGAAAAACCCGAAGACAAGGGAGTAAGGGTGTGGGCGCAGGGACTCATGCACGTAGCGGAGAGACAGAGGGAGACACAAGCCGGGTGGGAACAAGACAGAGGCATGTATGGATTCCGTTGCTCGATAGTGACTGATTCGTTAGGTAAACAGATGGGAAAAAACATACGCATCGAGGTAGACCAGCGAACGCAGACATCCATATCTACGCGTGGAAATAGAGATCAAGGCCCGACCCCTTTACTCATATAGAAACGGAGAGAAAAACAGAGGAAGATACGCAAACACGCATGCGAATACACAGATGTGAACCCGCAGGGTATCTTCGACAGCTACGGGCGCGGTCACGTGCACGAGGAAAAAGGTGAATCTCCTCAAGCGGCGACACAGCTGCGCAGTTCCTAGTTGCCAACGTGTAACCGTATCCACTAGAATGTGTATCTACGTCTGCATAGACATACACACAAATGCAGATACCGCTTTCTTCGTACGACGGTGCGTCGTCGGGAGCTTTACCGTGTGATGTAGAGAACATCAGCTTCAAAGACATCTTCAATGAGTGCGGTGACATCTTCGCCTTGTTCTTGTCGCGTTTTTCGTCCTCGGCCTTTGCCATCTTCTCTTCGGCCTCCTCTCTGCGGGTCATGGCCGTCTCGCTCGTCACCTGCGCAGTTGCGGAAGGCGACGTCGGCGAAGTTCATGTCGTCTGGAGCAGCAAAACGCGACTGCGTGTGCGAGGCGAACGCGCCGTTCTTGGCCTTGGTTTTTTCTGCGAAATTAGCGAGTCGTTCTTCCTCGCGTTGGCGGTCCCGAGCTTCCTGGTTGCGGCGAACTGCGAGAGAAAAGCCGAACAAAAGTTCAAAGCCAAGTCGCATGCAGTCGAAAGGCGTGCTCTCGTGATCTCCCGGGCGCAGCCCCTCCTTCGGGCGCAAGAGAGAGAAACAAGCAGACTCGAGCAACAGAGGGAACACAAGGCAACAGAGACGGAGACAACGAGAGAAGAGAGACAAGAGAGGGAGAAGAGGGCGAGACGAAGCGAAAAGAAAAGGGTGCAGAAGAAGAGACGAAGAAAAGGAAGAAGAGAGAGGAAGAGCTGGAAGAGGGATTCGAGAGAGAAAGCGAAGAAAGGGAAGAAGAGAGAGAGAGGAAGAGCCGGAAGAGGGATTCGAGAGAGAAAGAGAAGAAAAGGAAGAAGAGAGAGGAAGAGCCGGAAGAGGGATTCGAGAGAGAAAGCGAAGAAAGGGAAGAAGAGAGAGAGAGGAAGAGCCGGAAGAGGGATTCGAGAGAGAAAGAGAAGAAAAGGAAGAAGAGAGAGGAAGAGCCGGAAGAGGGATTCGAGAGAGAAAGCGAAGAAAGGGAAGAAGAGAGAGAGAGGAAGAGCTGGAAGAGGGATTCGAGAGAGAAAGCGAAGAAAGGGAAGAAGAGAGAGAGAGGAAGAGCCGGAAGAGGGATTCGAGAGAGAAAGAGAAGAAAAGGAAGAAGAGAGAGGAAGAGCCGGAAGAGGGATTCGAGAGAGAAAGCGAAGAAAGGGAAGAAGAGAGAGAGAGGAAGAGCCGGAAGAGGGATTCGAGAGAGAAAGAGAAGAAAAGGAAGAAGAGAGAGGAAGAGCCGGAAGAGGGATTCGAGAGAGAAAGCGAAGAAAGGGAAGAAGAGAGAGAGAGGAAGAGCCGGAAGAGGGATTCGAGAGAGAAAGAGAAGAAAAGGAAGAAGAGAGAGGAAGAGCCGGAAGAGGGATTCGAGAGAGAAAGCGAAGAAAGGGAAGAAGAGAGAGAGAGGAAGAGCCGGAAGAGGGATTCGAGAGAGAAAGAGAAGAAAAGGAAGAAGAGAGAGGAAGAGCCGGAAGAGGGATTCGAGAGAGAAAGCGAAGAAAGGGAAGAAGAGAGAGGAAGAGCCGGAAGAGGGATTCGAGAGAGAAAGCGAAGAAAGGGAAGAAGAGAGAGGAAGAGCCGGAAGAGGGATTCGAGAGAGAAAGCGAAGAAAGGGAAGAAGAGAGAGAGAGGAAGAGCCGGAAGAGGGATTCGAGAGAGAAAGCGAAGAAAGGGAAGAAGAGAGAGGAAGAGCCGGAAGAGGGATTCGAGAGAGAAAGCGAAGAAAGGGAAGAAGAGAGAGGAAGAGCCGGAAGAGGGATTCGAGAGAGAAAGCGAAGAAAGGGAAGAAGAGAGAGAGAGGAAGAGCCGGAAGAGGGATTCGAGAGAGAAAGCGAAGAAAGGGAAGAAGAGAGAGGAAGAGCCGGAAGAGGGATTCGAGAGAGAAAGCGAAGAAAGGGAAGGAGAAGAGAGCGGAAGAGAAGAAAAAGGAGAGGAAACTGAGAAAAACGAAGAGAGAGGTAGGCAGGAGAGAAGAACAAGAGAGCACGAGACAGGGCGGGAGGAGAGAACAGACGTCATGGCTTTCTGGCGCCCGTTGCGTTGCCGCGTTTCCCTCCTGTTGCCGAGTCTGACTTTCTCTGAGCCTCTCCGCTCAACGGCGTACCGATTTTCCTCAGTTCGTCTCTCGCGTCCACGAGTTGCTTGACGTTGGCAAACGAGATTTGGACGAATTCGCGAAGAGAAGAAGTCTTCGACTCCTCCGGCGCCTGCCATCCGGGGAGAAGAGGGCCGAGGTGGACAGGGTCGGAGAGGTCTTCGCGGAACGTCTTCTCGAAGCGAACCTGCAGAGACGAGAGCAGCAGAGAGCCGAAACGCACGTCGCCACGCCACTCGAAAAGCGAGAAGGACATCAGGGAAAGGAAGGACAAGAGAAGGAGTGAGAAGAACACAGAAGAAGCGAAGCACAGAGAAGAGACAGCGAGGAGCGCAAGAGACGAAGAGGAAAAAAAGAGGCGGCAGCCAAGACAGACAGACAGATCACGTAGCTGGCGAAACGTGTCGAGAAGAGGACGAACGGCGACATCAGAAAAACAACTTCGAACGCGGCAGAGGACAAGCACGAAAGAGGAAATGCGCGAATGTGCGAATGACCGAGAGGGGTTGCGCCCCAAGAGACGCAGCAGACTGGAAGGCGAGAGATCGGAGATTCGACGCCCGCAGGGCCTTGCGTACTTCTGCATCGCCAAGGAGATCCATGAGAGCCTCTTTCAGCTGCTCAAAGTAGGAGGCTCTGGTGCGACGAAGAGAAATGTAAAAGTACGGGCGGTGAAGCAGAGACGTGCGCCAAGTCGCACCGGTCTCCGAGACAAAGTAGAGATGGAGTCCTGAAGCAAAGCGCGACAGCAGGCGAACGTGGAATGAGAAACGTCTCCGTTTTGTGAGGCCAACGAAGGCTGTGAACACACGAGAGCCGCGCGCTGCCTTCCAAAAGCGCAAAAAGGAGGCCTTCGCTGTTGAAACGCTCTCTCTCTGCAGGACGCCAGGCGTGAGTTGTGTGTCTGAGCTTCGAGAGGTGTCCTGAAAAGGCCTGTGGCGAATCCGGGAAGAGTCTCGCTTTCGCCTGTCTCTCCGAGGCTTGTCTCACCCGACACGGTCTCCTTCTTGTCTTCACTCGTCGCGACTTCTGCTTGCATCTGGACCATGTTATACAAGTACCCACGCTTCGTCCCCACCCCGTCCCACACAGAGACGCGCAGCTCCTGCTCCAGCCACGACGCGCCGGGAACCTTCCCAAGGTGGCGGAGCGAACTGTTCGCCTGGCGCTCATGCTCGCCAAGACGCGGAAAACCGGAAGAGCCCTCACGCGCCTTCGACCTGAGAGGCGAGGACGCAGCTGCCGAAGTCGAAGAAAAAGCGGAAGACGAGGAAGAAGAGGCGGAAGAAGAGGCAGAAGAAGAGGACGAAGACGAAGAGGAGCTGGGCATTTCGGGGTCTCTGTCTCTTCGTGTTGCGTGGTCTTTCTTGGGGGACGGAGAAGACAAGTCGATGCAGGGTTCTGAAGTCGTGCTCAGTCGAAACTGTCGCTTCGCTCCTCGGTTCGAGTCGGCCCACGTGTCTTCGATGTCTCCCGCCTCTTCATCGCTCTCCACGCAGAGCACTTCATCTCCAGGGGATCCTCTGCTCGTTTTTCCGGGGAACGGAAACGCGGGCCGGCCGGAGGACGGGCGAGGCATCGCGTCTCCTCGCGTGTGTCTCCCCGCCCTAGAGCCAGCGTAAGATGAGGAGGCCGCGGAAGCTGAGGAGGCGGCGAAAGCTGCCGCGGAAGAGCCTTTGGTGTCCCTCCCGCTGGCCGGTGGAGAGCCCCCCCGCGCGGCGGCGGGGCAGAGAGGCATCCTGGCGCGAAGTGGAACGGACGCCCGAGAGGAAAAGCGAAAGGTGGAAAACGAGGACGAGAGAGAGAGCGCGACAGTTGAAAGACGGATTATAGCGCGAGTTCCAAAATCTCCTCTTCTTCGTGCTGTTGCGCGAATCCGCACACGCGTGAGCCCCGTCCGTCGAGATTCACGGAAACGAGAAGAGGAGGCAGAGATCATCAGGCGGGAAGACGAGAGCAGGTGAACCTGCTGGGGACGAAACCCCCGCGCAGCGTATTGTAAGACAGTCGCGCTCGAGTCTGCAGAAAAAGAGCGAGCGAAAGAGGAGAGAGAAAAAGAACGGAGAGAGGAAGAGAGAGTTTTTGTACAGAGCGTGTTCAAAAGGATCGGAGTTCCTGGAAGGGGTTCAGAACTCGCCGAAGGCGCTACTGTAGCAGCAGCACGAGTCCTGGCGCACTGACAATTGTCGGAGGTTTTCTGCAAACGGGCGAAAGGATCTACGCACGCGAACAGCGGCACGAGATGAACGTTGACGAGCGAGAAGGAAGAAGAGGAAGACGCGGGGTGTTCTCATCGCCTCGTCGATCCTTTTCTCTTGCTTCACGCGCAGACGTTGCCTTTTGGCGAAAAATATCAAATACAACTTCGATGAAGAAAGGAGGGGAACGAGACAAAGCAGGAGGAGAGAGAAAAGGAGGAGACGGAAGAAAGGGAAGCGAGCTGTGTGTCTCCGTTCTTATTTCGCCCAGCGAACGGAAGGAAGGATGCATCCTTCTGTGTTGTGACTCCTTTCTGAGGTCTTCTTCCTCGAAAAATACGAGAACTGACCGTTTTTGTCCGAAAACACCTCTTTCCACGGTGAAGAGAGCCGAGTTTTTTTTCGCTGGCGTGTGTTGGAGGGTGCGAAAAGAAGACCGACACCCGCGACACCCCCGAGACGCTCGCTCAACGTAGAAAGGGGGAAAACGCGCTCTTCTACCTCATGTTTCTTTCTGTCGTTTCATGCTTTTCTTCTCCACGTGCAACAACACAGACAGAGAAACCTGGAGAGAAAACACGGCGAAAAAGCAGGACAGATGGTGACTTCTCCTCGCACACGACAAGAGAGGGGGATCCACTTTTTCACCACCATGGCCGAATGAGTAAAAACCGGCACAGCAAACCTCTCTCAACCAAATGACGGACGGACTTTATATATCACTCAACCCTCTGTCTTGATCTCTCTCCCTCTATTAATCTCTCCCTCTTAATCTCTCTCCCTCTATTAATCTCTCCCTCTTAATCTCTCCCTCCTAATCACTTTCCTAATCTCTCCCCTAATCTCCCTGTTGTTTTCTCTCCTTTTCCCGCGTGTTCGCTTGTCTCGCTCCTCGCGCTCAGCCTGCTGCCTTTGCAGTCTCTCTGTCTTGCGAGCTCCCTCCTCCCAGTTCGCCCTCTCTGTCTCCCCCCTGGGCGTTCTTGTGGGGTCGGGTGTTTCTTCACTTCCGCATAAGCCGACCCCAGCGCGGCCCCGTATATACGCCGACGCGGAGAGAGATTCCTCTAGGGAGTTTCAAATTTCCCTCGCGTTATAGGCGAGACAAACACGGTCGTGGACCTACTATATCTCCCGTATGTGTGTGTATGCCTATATATCTCCGTATATGTGCGTCCATAAGAAAGTACGTGGATCTATTTAAGCGTAGTCACTTTTTTTATGCAACGCGAAAATCAAAAGAAGAAAGCCGGACATCACCCCGGAAGAAGAGACCGTTGCCGCGGCCGCTGCCACATGCGCATGGCGGGCGGGGGTCGTCGTTTACAAATCGTTTGCGTGTTATAACGACAGGCTGCGAAAGGTGCTTTCTTTGTTGTCCTCTCGTTCTACCTCCTCTTGCTATCGCTGATTTTTTCGGTTTCTCTGTCTTTTCTCACTGTCTCCTTTCTTCCAAGTTGGTCTTCTCGTCGCTGTCGGGACCACTCGCTTTTTCACTTCTCGTTTGGACGGCAGGCGGGGGGAGTTTCTCGTTTCCCTTTTTCTCCCCTCGTTTCATTGCCTCCCAGTCTGTCCAGCTCCTCCGCACTAGCCACTCCTTTGTTTGTCGCCGTCTCCGTTTCTCCGTGTGAAATTTTTATGTTTCCCCCCCGTCTTTGCAGATCGACAAAAACCTCCGTTCTTTCCTCTGCCTTCCCTGAGTCATCTAGTTAAATCAGCCTCGAGTCTCCGCGGTGTCTCGCTTGTCTTTTGTCTCTCTTGTTCTTGCGTCCTGCATTTCGTTCTCTCCGGTCAGTTTTCTGCTCCGCCGTGTCCTCTCTTGCGCCGCGTTGAAACTGAAGAAAGGTGCGTTCTGCCGCGGAATCGCCTCTCGCGAGCGCCCACCGTCTCCTCTCGGATTCTGCGGAGAGAGAGGACAGCGTCGGACAACGTCGCGACACCGGAGAAAGAGAACAGGGACTCCAAAACCTCCACGTACTCGCTGCCTTTTCTCCCCCGCACCACCGCCGGTGTTTGTCGTTCTCTTCAACGTATTTATTCTCTTCCTCTCTACGCGCCCCTCTCGTCCCCCTCCTCGTGTGGCGTTTTCCCTCTCGCCTTTTTTTGTCTCTGGTTACCACGTACTGGGAATGGAGGACGGCCGGGATCCGTATTCTGGGCGTGGGGCTCCCATGCCGCCCAACGGCGACCGCTACGGGCGCGAGCCGTGGCGAGGAGACAGAGGGCGCGACCGCGACGGTCGGGGCGGGATGCGCCCCCGAGACGGCTCCTACCGCGGAGACAGAGACTACGGCCGAGGCTACTACTACGGCCATGGGGGCTATGGCCAAGGACATCAGGCAGGCGGGCCTTCTGGAGGCGACCGTGGCCACGGCGGCTACGGGGGAGGAGGCGGCGGAGGCTACGGCGGCGGAGGCTACGGAGGCGGAGGCGGCGGAGGCGGCTATGGAGGAGGAGGCCAAGGAGGCGGCTATGGAGGCGGCTACGGGGGAAGAGGGGAGAGGGAAAAGCCGCGCAGTCGCTCGCGATCCCCCGGAGGCAGGGGAGGAAGAGGCGTGGCGCCAGCACCGCCGACGCGCCCCCGTCGCAACCGGGACATTTCCACGTCTCGGGAGCGGTCTCGGTCTCGCGAGAGGAGAAGAAGAAGAATGCAGGCAGAGTGCATTCGCCGCGCTGGAGGCTTCCAGAAGCTGGCAGACAGCGAGGGTCACGAGCCGATTCGTCTCTTCTGGGACGGTTTCCAGTGGGTGGCGAAGACGGGCGCAGCCTCGACGCAGGCCGGCTCGGACGCGGCGACGATGAACAGCACGAGGAAGTTGCGCCGCCTGTACTTTGGGAACTTGCCGCTGCACTTGGGTCTGACGGAAAGCACTTTCCAAGACGTCGTGTGGACCGAAATGAAGAACCGCGGGTTCTGCAACGACCCCGAGGCGAACCCTGTGCTCTACGTCTGGTTCGCCAAGGACAAAGGCAACTACGGCTTCGTCGAGTTCTCCACTGTCGAAGAAACGGAGCGGGCGCTGACCATGGATGGAATGCTCTGCATGGGCATTCCCCTCAAGGTCTCGAGGCCGAACGACTACTCTACGACTTCTTCTGCGCAGACGCAAGCAATGAGCGTCATGGGACAACAAGCAGCCGCGATGCTCATCGGACAACTCGCCGCACCCGGCGGACCTCCCGCCGGTACGCCTCCGACCTTGAAAAACCTCTTGCCGAGGCTCTCCGTTGATGCCCGACGGACGTCCTGGTCATCACGCATCTCTCTCATATCCCAAAGGCGTCTTCTTCTGCGCTACACTCAACCCGCGCCTCTGTATAGCCACATCTATTTAACTATATATATATATATATATATATATGTGTGTATTCATCTGTGTCCAGATCTAGGTCGATGACTAGCTCTATCGGTCTGTACAGCTATGGACGCCTGTATGGCCAAGCATCTATAAAAATGTATATGTGAAGAGGAATTTAGAAAGGCCAGTGTGTGCGGACGTGCACCTGGTGCTGTCTCTGGACTGGCATGCATGCGGAGTGCCGTACGGGGAAGAGCCGCGCGCGCGAGGATGAGGCGAGCGTTCTCTGTACCCCCGTTCCCGCCCGACACAAGCTTTTGTCTCTGCTTTGCGGGTGTGCACTGGGGAGGCTGCCGAGAAAAGGACGGTCGCCTGACTCGGTGTCTGTCTTTGTTTCCGCTGCCTTTCCGCCCGCGTACATGCGATTTCTCGCGGGGTGTATGCGAAAGAAGCTGTGTGCGTGGCGCCTATGTACGGACGCTCTCCTTTCTCTCGCGTGTTCGTTGTCAGGCACCACGCGCTTCCTGCGAATCATGCAGATTGTGGATCCGGCGACGCTCAAGGAAGAGGAGGACTATGACGACTTGCTCGAGGACGTGAAAGAAGGCTGCGAAAAAGCTGGGAAGATCGTGA
The DNA here is from genome assembly GCF_000208865.1 of Neospora caninum Liverpool. Lineage (NCBI taxonomy): Eukaryota > Apicomplexa > Conoidasida > Eucoccidiorida > Sarcocystidae > Neospora > Neospora caninum. The sequence continues at coordinate 692,317 of NC_018389.1, forward strand.
ACGCAGTGGTTGTTTCGCCCAAGATCAAGGCACAGGTGCCCTTCGAGCTCTGCGACATCATCCTTGAGTTCTCCACGCCGCAAGAAGTCGACGCTTGCGTCGTGGCGATGGCGGGCCGAAAGTACATGGGAAAACCTCTGGCCATGGTCAGACTCGAAGAAGCCTCCTTCTCCCAATACGTTGCGCCGCTCCTCAGCAAATGAACGTGGCAACAACGGAGCTCGGGAAGCATGGAGCCAGGTATATATACATATATATGTATGTATATATATATATATATATGTATGTATATATAAAATATACATATCTATGTATATACCTATATACATACAAATATACATAGATAGATATGGATGGAAAGAGAGGAGACAGAAAACCAAGGAAGGAGAACGTGGAGAGAGTGGAGGGGGGGGGGCGGTGGATGGGCGGAGAGAAGTGAGGACGCGCGGAGGGAATGATGCAGTCGACGGCAAGTCGTGCGAGTGCGAGTGGGGAACGGCCGCGTCTTTTTCTCTTCGTGATGCGGAGGAAATGTGGAGAGGCAGCACTTCTTTCTCTCGTGTGTCGAAGGGTGGCGTGTGCACAAAGACCTCGAAAATGTGTGGGCCTTGGTGAAGCGCAAAAACGCCCGCGCGCGGGGGGGGGAGGGGGGGAGGACGTGTGACGCCACAGAGGGGGAAGGCATGCATCTGCATCTGTGCGCTCCTTCTATTGCATGAATAGAGAAAGATGTCTGTCGACATTTCCTCGCTCCTTCAGAGGAGGGGTGGAGCCAGGAGAGAAAAAGAGAGAGAGACAACGAGTGCAAGAACTGATCTTTTCGGGAAGAGAAAGGCATCGCATGCTGCGTGTGGACTGCTTTCACTGCGGGCTTCTAGTTCTTCTTTGACCCCTCCAGTTAGAGCGCCTTGTTTCACTACGGGGCGGAAAGTAGAACCTTTCAAGCTTAGGATCACCTTTTCACCGTGTACGCTCGATTTTTTCTTTGCGGAGAATAATGAGAATGATGAGGAAGAGTGAGCTATCTTCCTCGGCTTTTTGCCTGGTGTCGAGTGCAACATTTTGTGTTTTTTATCTCGACCGCTCTCGACAGTCCCGCCTGCGCTTCGACTCCCCTTGTCTTCGAGTCTTGCCACATCCAATCACCTCACACTTGCTCTGCCAGGAGAAAGGTGAGATGAAATGCATGCTTCGGATGCAAACAGCTTGGAACATCAAATCTTTGTCAAGCGTCGAGATCGCCGGCTGTCTCCACTCATTCCTGGCTGTATTTTCTCTACCCCAATTGCGTTCCTTGGCACTTGGGCGCATTCCCTGTGGCGCTGCTTGTTTAGTCTTCCAGGTTCTCTCCTAGCTCTCCGCCTTCATAGGTTTCTTCTTTCTCTTCGCATTCGTTCCGTATCGTGCTCTTCTCTCCCTTTTTCTCGCTTTCATCTCGTTGCATCACACTCGTTCAACGAAAATCCATAGCTCGATCAAGATGGAAGCTCTCGATCTTCTCGCATCCTCACGAAAACGGCAGAAAGGCTCCCACACAAAAAATCTACCTTCTCCTTCCATAAATAAATACACCTATATATAATACATATAATATATATAATATATAATATATATAATAAATATAATATATATATATATATATCTGTATCTTAGAAGGATGCACAGCAAATCTATCGAGCTTTCTTGCATCAATTCGTCTCTCTTCTTTCTCTCATCTACCTGTCTACGTGCGTCTAGACACGTACGTATCCACGGTGAGATACGCCTTTTTATTCATGAAACGCTCCAGAGACACGTCCAACAGATAGACAATCGAAGCGAACGCGGGGGGAACAGGTGTAGTCTCCTATCTAGGAGGGGGCGAAGTCGAGAAAAAAAAACCCTTTCGCCCCGATCCTCCCACTTCGAGGAAGCGGCGTGTTTGCGGTAATCCCATAGGCCAGTCGCGCAAGCAGATGCCCACGAACTAGCAAGCGAAGATGATTCTTCTAGAACATGAAAAACTGTCTTGTCCATGTGGGCGTTGGTTCGTACCAGTGTACTAAAGTCGGCTTCAATATACTGTATATATATATATATATATGCCTCGATACTAGGAGGCATGCGTCGAAGCACGTGGGCCGCCAGACGCAGGCGTTTGTCGTCTGTATGGGCATTGTAGGTGTGTGACTTGAGAGGGATCTTGTCTCTTTCGGCCTCCACTCCAGGCAGGATCGAACGTTCTGTGCCCGAACGTGCCAGCAGAATTTCACACCAATTCTTTCTGCCACGTGCACTGCTTCTCTGCAGGAACCAGGGAAAGGGAACTCTCCTTGACGTCACCAATCCGCGCAGAACGAACCGGGTTCTTTATAACGGAGATAAACATCTCGACACGGGCGTAAAGAAACTCTCCTTCCCGGACGTATAGAGAGTGCTGACTGTATATGGACACATCCTTTTACGTATGTATGTATGTATGTATGTATGTATGTATGTATGTATCTATCTATCTATCTATCTATCTATCTATCTATCTATCTATCTATCTATCTATCTATCTATCTATCTATCTATCTATATATATATATATATATATATATATATATATATATGCTTGGGACTACTGGAAGTGCTGCAAGTACACATGAACATATCTCTATCTGTATATATAAAGTGTTTGTATATAGATATATATGATGACGACACGCGTGCTGGAGCAAATAGTGTAAGAGACACCGAGTTTTAGCTCGCGTGCGCGAGATGAGCGATGAGCCGCCTGAGGCCGCCGCGGGGCTTTCTGTCGGAAAGTGTGCATGCAATAAAACGTTTTGAAGGCTAAAAAGTGCGCCGTTTCTTCCTTTTTGTCTCGAGCTTCGCCCCTGAAGCGCAAGCTAGTTTTAAGTTGGGCTTCTCGCCTCGCCGTTTGTCTTCGAGAGGCGTCTCTCTGTGTCTACACTCGCTGCGCAAAGTTGCCGAGAGAAGAGACCGTCGACTTCTCTGGAGAGTCTGGAGAGTAAAGACAACTGACATTCGGCTGAGTCTCGCTACGGCGTCCCCTGCTTTTGCATACGAAAGGGAACAGGCGTGGTTTTCTTTTCTCTTCTCGGTTATTTCGCCGCATGCCCTTTTTTGCTCGTGGCCGCCGGCACCATCCGCCGTCTTTCTGGCTTCTCTTCACTTCAGCGCTTGTCTTCAGGAGACATGACAGAGGAGACAGTTGTGGGGTTTCTAAGGCTGTTTCTCCACCGTCTGTACTGCTTGCTTTTGAGCGGACATTTGCGGAGATTGACGCAGCCTCTCTATGTCCATTTCCACCTGGCCTTGCACAGATCTCCGTCTTTCTTCCTTCTCGCCGTCGGCGATCATCCGCGTATTTGCGGGGGACCACACGCGGGCGCCCTGTCAGGCGACGACAGCAAAAAGGCTTTCCTCCTCATCGACGAAGGCCTAACATTCTCTTATTCGCCTTTTCGCCTTGTGTACACCTCTTGTTCTCCTCCACATAACTAAACGTATAAACCTACATATATGCATACATACATATATCCACGTGGACCTATCCCCGTAGGCCTGCTTGTGGCCTGTTTCAAACACATCTCTACACAGCTCTCTCTATCCGTCAACCTCTCTATCCCAGCCTCTCAATCTCTCTGTTGTCGTTTTTCTATCCCTTGCTGGCCGTAGCTTTCTGTCTGTGTTCTCCCTCTCTGTTTACCTCGTCCTCTGTCGCTTTTCTCATTTCTTTTCACCTCGTCAAAGTTGCTGGTGATCTCTCTGGCCCCCTTTTCTCATTCTCCGCTCGTTACAACGGAATCATGTCTGTTTTTTTTTGGCGAAGAAAAGCTTTGCCTTCTAAAAATATCTTCTCTTTTTCGACGGCGTATTTCCTGACAGTCCATCTCTTTTCTCTCCTCGTCCGCTGGTCCCCATGATCGATGCAGAGGGCTGCCTGCTTGTCTTCTTCCTCCTCGCCTTGCTGGAGGCTGCTCTTCTGTCTTTCCGTCTCTCCTTCTTCTCCTCCGTCTCTTCCTTCCTCTCTTCCTTCGTCTCTTCCTTCCCCTCTTCCTTCTTCTCTTTCTTCTCTTCCTTCTCTTCTTGTTCAGCCTCGTGTGCGTCTTCCTCTCAAAGCCCTTCGGATGTTTGCCCTCGCTTCGAGCACACTCTCCCTCCGTCAGAAGAGGATCCCTCGCCCCGCTCTCTGCGTTTTCCCTCGCTGTCGCTCCCGGCGGGAGAGGGCGAGAGAGAAGCGTACCTGCGTCTCCGCCGGAACTACCTTCTCGTCTATCTCCTGGCCCAGGCGTCGGAGTGGATCCAGGGACCCTACATGTTTGCCTTCTACGCCTCTTCCTGTTCGCTCTCTCTCAACCAAATAGGCTGGTTGTTTCTGACCGAGTATGCCTCCACTGGCATCTTCGGCTGCCTTGTGGGGTGCCTGGCGGACCTCTCCGGGCACCGCCAGGCCTGCCTCGCCTACTGTCTCCTCTGTCTCCTTTCCTGTTCTCTCACACGTGCCTTTCCCTCCTCCTTCGCGCTGCTTCTCCTCGGCCGCCTCCTCGGCGGTATCGCTTTGAGCGTCTTGGAAACCGCCTTCGAAGCCTGGCTAGTCTCTGCGCATCTCCGCCGCTGTTTCCCCCTCGCCTGGTTAGAGGAGACGCTCGGCGCATGCACGCTTTTCAACGGCGTCCTCGCGATTTTCGTCGGGTTCCTCGCCTCGGCCGTCTGCAAATCCTTCGGCCTCAAAGCCTGCTTCGACCTCGCCAGCGCCTTCGCAGTTCTCGCTGCATGCAGTATCCTCGCGCTGCCGTCTCACGCGCCAGGGGGAACGAATGCATCGAAAAGGCGCGCGAGACACAGAGACGACATGGACGAACCTGCAGCGGGGACAGCAGAGGAAGGCGAGGGAGGCGAGCACGAAGAGAAGGAAGACAGGGAAAAAGGCAGCGAGGAGCACGGCGGACGAGGCGCGCAAGGCCGTGTGAACACATGGACCGAAGAAGAACGGACGGTTCGTGAGCGCGAGGAGGAAGGAGGCAGAGAAGGCCGAAGAGACAGCGGGAGAAAACCAGTTCCTGGAGAAGACGAGATTCGTCACAAGGAGCCAGGCGACGGAGCGCCGGAGGTCTCCGCAGGGGCGCGTCGTTCGTCGTTTTCCTCTGTTTGCATGCTCGGAGATTGCCATCCGCAGGAGAATCGACAGCCGCTCGCCCCGGCGCTCGGGGAATGTGGACAGGGACGCGCCTGGGAAGAGGCGGGCGGCGAACCGGAAACCGAAGAACGCCACTGGGGTGAAATCTGGCGTGGGGTCGCGGGGCATCTCCGGGCGGCGACGGAAGTTATTCTGAACAACAAAGCCGTGCAAGCTTGCGGAGCGATCCAGATTTTCTTCGAGGTTCCCATGTACATCTTCTTCGTCACATGGACGCCTGCACTCGATCCGCGAATTGACCACGGGCTCGTATTCGCGTGTTTCATGGTGTGTTTGGTCCTCGGAAGCGAACTGTTTCTCCAGGTGCGTGCGCGTTTTCATCGCTGTTCGTTTTCCTCAGAAACACAAGCACAAAGATGCCTCTCTCTGCCTACCGCGGCTCCACGGCCATTTCGCGGCTGTCTCCGTCTGTGCAGAGAGATATCTGTTTCTTCACGGAGCCGCTTGTGTGCGTATGCATATCGATTCGGCTGTGAATCTCCACCGGTCTGCCTTCCGGGCTCCTTTTGTCTCTTTCTCTCAAAGTCTTTGCGGATGGTGGGTCTCTCGGCTCTTCGCTGGACAACTGCCTGTGTGTGTCCCTCTCGCTTTTTTCATCGTTCTCGAGAGCTGTCTCTGCATGCATGCATGCATGTGTGTGTGTGTGTGTATTTCCGCAAGTCGCTCCGTAGTGGTCTCGGGATTTCCCACTTTCCTCATCGGCCGGTCTGTCTCTCTCTCAAGATGCGCTTCCGAGGCGCGTCGCAACGCGTTTCGACTTCTGCTCAGGGGATGCATGCAGACGTGCCCGCTATGATCTTGTTCTTCTCGCCATCGGGAAATCCATCGAGAGGCGTCTTGGCAACATAAATGCTTTTCTTCTGTTCTGTTCTCTCCCGACCGTTTCTGCAGTCGTGCCTGCGGGGCAGAGATCCTCGACTCGCTCTCCGAGACGCGCTGAGTCTCGGCGCTCTCGCCCTCGCCGTGCCGGCTTTCACCACCTCGCACTCGCTTCGCTTCGCCGCCTTCTCCGTCTTCGAGGTACCCGGCCCGTCGCCAGGAAAGGCCGCGACGAATCTTCGAACCGCACAGAGGGAACGACCGCACGCCGGGTGTCATCCGCGTCGCGACGTTTACCACGCCGTCTCACTGGATGTTCAAAACGACCTCTGAGCAGATACATCTCGACATATTCATACTATCTAGATATATAAACACGCATACGTATTTGTGTGCATGGATATTCTTAGATGCGTCTGTGCATATATATATATATATATATGTATATATATATATATATGTATATATATATATATATATAAAGACAGGCACATGCACGCAAAATAGATGCGTGCAGATGCATATCCATATTACTTCATATAAATATATATATATATATATATGAATACACATCACAGAAATGAACACCTGGCGCGGTGTTTAGAACTGTTTGTGTGTATGTGATTTTAGGTCGATATGTCTCTCTGCGTGCGGAATTCGTCTGATTCAGGTGGCGTGTGGCGTGTACTATCCATGCATCGCGACGGTGCGCGCGAAGGTGATTGAGAACGGAACTCGCGCAGCGGTGGTAAATCTTTTTCGCCTTCCTCTGAACGCGGCAATTCTCCTCCTCGGCGGCTGGGGGCTGACGGAAGCGAATCTCGGCCCACTCTTTGCGTTCTCGGCTGCCTTGGTGGTGAGACGCTCCTTCAGGGAAGAGACGAGACGGAAATGCGTCTTTTGAGTGATATACACCGGAGCAGGACGTGACCATGTGTGAACAACACTCCGCATTCTCCCACGCACCGTTCGATATATATATATATATATATATATATGCAAATGCGCATGCCTGGCTGCAAGCATGGACATATTACCTACGATACAGTGTGTGTAGACAGAGAGAGGGAGATAAGCAGACAGGCGTCGCTGGAGGTGCGGCGTCGCTGTGAAGGTGCGAAGGCCAGCAGCTGATGGTGAACTTCATATGAATGTGTCTCTAGCTATATATATATATATATATTTATTTATGTATATCTGTATATATATTTATGTATATGTGTATATATGCATATATTTATATCCATGTACTTGCGTAAAAACGGTATATACCGTATGCGCTGCAGACCTACACACATGCATGCCTATATTTAATAGATCCGTGTATATGTGTCCCGTGCACGAAGATGGGCGGAGCATACTCGGGTGTGCCTTTGTATTTCCTAGGCCTTTTACTTTTTTCGCGTTTCCCCGTTGTTTCTTTCTCTGTGTCTGAGGCAGGCCGCAGCCGCAGGTTTTTGTGCGCATCTGATTAAGGCAGAGAATGAACCAGCCGCCTCCAGTGGCTGCGCAGTCGACACGGGGCAGTCAAAGGCGTCGGTGGAAAGTTGAGGAAAATAAGATATCCACAACGAGAAGAAATTTGAGGAAACAGAGATCTGAATCCACGAGAATTGGGTGTCTTGAGAAGCCCGCTTAGTCGTCTGCGCATGGTGGACGCCAGGCCGCGGATTTAAAACGCGAGACCAGCTGTTTGTGTTCTGCAAACGTTCGCGCGTGCACACTTTGAAAGACACCCCGGAGATTTCCTTTCCTGTTGCATGTCTGTAAATGCACGCACCTGTTCATTTCTGTATATATATAGATGCGTAGATGTATATGTAGACATATGCGCAGATCTATGAATAGACATAGGTAGAGCCATCTCCGCATTGAAACACATGGAAATATATATATATATATATATATATATATATGGATACATAAAAGTTGATTGATGGATGTGGATACGTAGAGAGACATTTGGATGTCAACGTGTAGAGATAGAGGCAGCTGTAATTAAGCAGATATGCGAAGCGAACTAGCGAGTTTCGGCTTCTCGCCAGAGTGAACACACGAGAAGACGAGGGGCTGAAGAATTTTTGACGTTGTTTCGTGGCGGAAACGGCGAGAGGGAGGCGATGGAAATAAGAAAAAGACACGTTTTTCGCAGAGTTCCTCCGCATCTCTTGCTCGCCACTGTCTGGTTTTTCCTCCACCTCTAGCCCTACAAGGAATTAAAGGCTGTTTCTGTTTCTGTCGAAACTGTTTGGTGTCGCCCCGTCACACTGCCGGGCTGACTACATGGGTGCAGGCGAGAATGTTTTTCCGAGTTTTTTTCTCCGTTTTTCGTCATCTGCGGGAGACAAAAGAACATGATTCTTTTTAATTTCTCGAGGACCACAAGGCGTGCCGGACAGCGCGGCCCACACCGATCGCTGGTTCGCCTTCCTGTGGACTCGGCCGGGAGACACGCAAACGCGAGAGAGAAACGGAGACGAAAAGAACACAGACGAAAAAGTGGGGCGAGGAGTGGAGAGACCGAGAGAGATGTCAAGCCGCACCAAAAATGGACGCAAAAAAGGCGAAGAAAGGAGGTGCCAGGCGTAGAGACCGGAGAGCACACGCGACACAAGCGACGCACGTGAAACCGGAAGAGTTGCAGAGAGAGGGGAAAAACGATACAGGACGACGAGCAAGCAGACAGCGTAGGCAAAGAGCATCGCCAGAAAAAAGTAGGAAAGAAGAGAGAAGCACATCGAGAGGAGATAAAGCAAGCAGCAGAGGTGAAGAGAAAAGGGGAACTGCGTAAGGCCAAGGAGAATTTTCGAGGCTGACTCGAGAAACGAGAGATATGGAAATAGCCTTTCTACGACCTTGATATATATATATATATATATTTATATTTATATATATATATATATATATATATATTCATATATATAGATATATCGCTACTGGTGTATCTTTGACGCGATCGGTGGAAGACTGGCGAAAGTGTAAGAGAGGTTTTCCAATTTCTATTACCAACCAAACAACAACACCACCGATCTACGAGGTTCTGACGAAAGCGAGACAAACGAAAGTTGTCTTTCTCACTGTCTTCCCTCCCTCGTTCTAAGAGCCTAGTGAGCATTCAGATTGACGCATTCACATTCAACCTACAAACACGCATACAAGTATGCACATACATATCCAGATAAACAGATGTATATTCATTTATATATAAAAAGAATGTATGCGCATAGAAAGAGGGAGAAGTGGAATGGGCTGAAAACACACGCTGGCAGCCATGGAAAAAGGCGTCTGAGAAGACGTCGTGTCCTTGAGGGAGGACGAGGCCGGGGCGAGTGAAGCAGAGAACCAGCGAACTGCCAGACAAAAAGGCCTGGAGAGCGCAGAACCCAATTCGAAATATCTCGCCTCCGCCTCCGGAGTCGGATGAACCGTTTGCAACACTTGAATCTCTATTGCCCGTACAGGGAACTGTATCTCGTATAGCAGTACGTGTGTCTGTGCAGGCGTGTTTATACAGGTTTGTCTGCATGCTTGGTAGAGGGCTTTCGGAAGCTCATCCGCGTCAAAAGGCCCGCAAATCCCTGCATCCGTGGCTCTGCATGTGTCCGTTGGGTGATGGGGATATACAAGTTTGTATGTGTCACCTTCTCGAGTGTGTGAGAAGATTCTGGACAGTTCAAGTCTCGCAGGGACAAGAGAGCATAGGGCAGCGGCGATGACACGCGCGTCGAATGTACCCCTCTCAGTCAATCTCTCCTCCGTTCCTCGAATCGCCGCGTTCTCTCCTGTCTCGAGCACCTCCCAAATGCCCGCTCAAAGTACGACGAGGCCATCTGCAGCGCTCTCAAGACGGACACGCGAAACGCAGACTCCACAGCAACGAATTGGCCTACACAACAAACACGTCGTTGTACAACCTCTCCCACAACTCAATAGCTGTACGTGTGTGTCTTATGCATGCACGGTTCAAATGTGTTGGGGCGCACGCACACATGCAAATGCAAAACCGTGTTTACGGGGAAGTTGATTTTCTGAGAGACAGCAGTTCCTGAGGCTCGCCTTCGTTGATGATATCGTTTTTCCTCTGTAGAGACACCCCTCGCCGGGGGGGGGGGGGGGGGGGGGGAGGCATACAGAGCGCGAGGGTCAACACGCGATTGCAGGCAGCGAACCCAGACGACAAATACATCCGTATAATATTTACGGTTTTTGCTTTGCGATTCGTGGTGCAAACGAAACATGCCGGTTTAGGATCAGACAGGCAATTTCAAGAGAGGCGTTCGCGAAGCGAAGACACTCATGGGGAAGCCTCGTCGATTCGGCGGGTGACGCGGTGAGCAACCTCCGAGAGAAAAGGCTCGACTTCTGCGAAGCACTGGGTGAAACACTTTTCGCGCTCGGCTTCAAATTTCGCAGAATCCGCCGACTTGTCAGGCTGAGCAAAACGCGTGTAGCACGTCTAAAAACGCAAAGAAACACAACGCAACGCACATACACGCATATATATATATATATATACAGAGGGCATGCACGCAATACACAATTGTGCACCCTCACATGTATCTCTACCTGTATATACATAGATGCCAATATGCATATACCAAAATCTATCTATATATATTTATATATCCGGAGGGAACGAAAGCGGGATATTTATCCACATAGAGTGGCTAGGTTTCCACAAGACGGAAATCCGACATCCACGTGGCAGTTAAATACGTGTAACTCCAGGAAGGCCGTTGTCCAGGCCCGCAAACGAAAATGCACAAAACTTCGAAAGAGACCGTAGCAATCACCATCTAAATCCCAGGTTTAAAAAGGAATAACAGCCAAATAAGACTCCACGAAACACAGACACCGACACAGGTGTCGACGAAAAACGACACGTGGAAATGAATGAAGCTCATCAAGTAATACCTACAAGTGTTGCACAGAACGCCTCAGAGCACTAACTGCCCATTTATATGTACATATATATATATATATATATATATATATATATATATGCATATATACGCATATATATGCACGGATAGGAAATCGCGTGGTGCCTAACATCAAAGTATAGACATGTACCTAAATACATACATACATACATATACATACATGCATATATATATATATATATATATATATGTACATATATATATATATATATATATATATATGTAGACGTGCATAGGGAAGACTGTGTTTGGCTTACCTTTTGGCATGCCTCGAGTTTGCTTTGAAGAACTTCGGTCTCAGTTTGTAGGGAGCGCATGATGGCCTCGCCAGGCTGGTGGCACTTTGTCATGCAGTCTCCGATTTTCACGTGATCGTCTTTGTGGAGATCGAAGCAGGAGACGCAGCATTCGAAGGCTTTTCTTTGAATCGGCAGCGTCTTCTTGGTCAAAGTCGAAATCATGTCTTCGAACTTTTTCTGAAAAGACCGCGCACCTTCCTCCAGAGACGCGTAGCGTCCGGACGGAGAGTCCGACCCAAACGCCATCTTGCCGAATCAGAAACAGAGAAAAAAAAGATCCGCGAAGAAAGGGGCAACGCGTCGCCGGCGGCGTGGAGAGACGGTCGCGAAGGCGGCGACAGGAAAGCAGAGACGGAAGAAAGAGAAGAGGAGAGTACGGAGCAACGAAGAACAAAGAGAAGCAGAGACACAGGGGCAACGACAGATAAACTTTACTGTCTGTTTGCAAAGGGAAACTGAGGCTGCGGGAGGAAAGAGTCCGCTCGAGAGAGTGGGAAACCAGAGGTAACGGGCTCCGAGGAGAAGGAAAATTCGCGGTGCCGAAAAAAGATGCGCGATGCCTTGAAAACGAGGCAAAAGAGAAACAGCGTCTTCAACGGGTTCGCTTCCAAGTACGGGTTTTCGAAAGAACGCAAAACTCGGGGAAAATCCCACTCCAGGGGTAACAGAGTGGAGTCTTATCCCGGCTGTACCACCACCTGCCGCGAGAGAGACAACCTTCCCAACCTTTTGCACAAATTAACGATGAAAGGCTTTACTCTTGAGAAAGCCTGTTCTCAAGCAGGTCGTGTCTTTCCTCTCAGTGAAAAGGTATGCCGAAGTTTCGCGTTTTTCGTGGCAAAAGTGGTGCATGCGCCTCGCATAGCAGTGGGGCCGTGTGCATGCATGTTTCTCCTGTGTGTCTGCATGCGTATTCATACATAGTAGATATGTATATTTACAGGTATATATATATGTATAGGTATATATATATATATATATATATATGTATACAGTTACGTATATCTTGACAGGATATGAAACAGTGTGCACCTGAAGGAGATGTTGGAAGTCTGGGACGCGATCAATCTGCGAGTGCGCCTTTTTTAAGATCAGGGATTGTTGTGCGAGGACAGAAGCGTTTTTCTTCACAGACCTTGCCCGGCCGGATCGGTTTGTTCGTCATAGAGTTTCGCTGAAAGCACTCTTTCACCCTTCGCAAAAGGTGTTGTCTCGAGGAATGGAGAAAACGGTGCTGCAGAGGCCAGGATAAGAACCTTCGCTGCTTAGTCCTTTCAGGTTTTGTCTGGGTAGGAAACGGGCTCTGACTGTGTTTTTACGAGAGAAGAGTTTAGATCAGACACCTCAGAAATCGTGAGGAATCTAAAGTGCGGAGACCTCAAATAAAGATGTTTCTTTTCCAGTTGTTTGTTTTCCCAGACAGAAGTTGTGAGCTAGTTCGACGGAGAGTCGCGGGGCACACACACGCCACGTCTTAGGCTGTAGGAGAGATTTCCGTTTTTCTCTTTTGCGGGGAGCCACGTTTTCGATTTTCCAGAGAGAGAACTTGAGGAACGCTGTCGGCATTCCGAAGCGAGAGAGAAAGTGAAAAGAAGAGAAGCTCCTGCGTCGGAAAAGAGGAGAGGGTGAGGCTGCGGGAGACCAACCGGAGAGCGGAGGTTCTGTTTTCGTTTCAGTTCTCACGAAGCCGTCGAAAAATCGAAGCAAGTCCACAGATGGAAGCTGCAAATCTCTCCACCGGAAAGACTGCTGGCCTCCCTGGAAAAAGAAACTGGAGAAAGAGAAGAAAGCGAAGACGAAACCGAGGGGCGAGAGGCAGGAGAGACTCGTCACGGGGCGAAGACAAACGTTAGGAGATAAGAAAAGCGTTGCTGGCGTCTGTAGGTCTTCGGCACTCGGCGAGAAAAAAGCATACCCCAACGAGATTTAAACCGGCATATGTAAGTCAGTTACTTCGTGTCAGGTTTGATATTCGGTACCGGTCGATCTCTAATCGCGATGTCTGTTACGTGACAGGCGATGTGCTTTTATACCTAGATCCCATGCGTTCATTTCAATATGTAGTTCAATTGAACGCTGGAAGACGGAATCGGTTTTGAGCGCCAGGCGTGTGCTTTCCAAGTCCCAAGTAACAAGGTCTACAACCCTCAGGAAACGAACGCTGCTCCTTGTCTCACCTGAAAAACCCCACAGGTAACAACTACACACCTGTCCCCTCTCTGCGCGTTTAGCGCCCCCCGCCCCTTGCGCCTTATCTGTGTGTGCGGGAACGGGGGAGACAGCGGACAAAGGACAAAACGGCGAAGCGAGAGGCGACAGACGAGCGGAGAGAGCAGCACGTCAGCAGGGCTCTGATACTTCCCGTCTTCTTGGGAAAAAACCGAAACCGGACACCAAAACAAGCGCGCGCGTGAACCACAGACCGAGACAGAGAAATGCTTCATTTGCCGCCTAGATTTCCTCTTTCGCAGATCCACTACATTCCGAAAAAAAACCAGAAGACAACTTCTACACGTCCCTCCTCCACAGAGGAGACACTGCTCGCAAAACGGTCGACAAGCGAGGTGTCTGCGCACGCGAACTGGAGAGAAAATACAAGACAAAGACGGCAGGAAAGTGTCTCTCCGCGTCTCGCAGAGAATCGGGGTCTCGGCGCCTCGCTTTGTTCACACTTCCCAAAAGGAAAAAGGCAAATTGTGGGAGAAGAAAACAACTCCGACATCGTCCTTTTTCGCCTCTTTGTCCGGCGAGGGGTTCAGAACCACCTGGCGAGCTTCACAGTAGCGACGGGGCGGTCCCGCGGCCGTCTCCATCAGATCCTGGGAAAAAGGACGAAAAGTTCACACGCGAAGAGAAAGAGAGAGCGAAAAAAGGATGAGACATGTGCAGAGGGGAAAACGCAGAGAAATGCTGAAGCGATGTGCCTCACAAAACCGCGAAGTGTCGAAATTTTCAAACTCCTCAACGTGAAACGCGCGCCTCCAGAAATCCTGCCTACACCATCAACTCCATTCCGACACCGACGTAAAACCTGTATCTCGCAGCCGATATCCATCTATACACAGCTGTCTTTCTCTCTCCTGTATCTATCTATCTCTCCATCTGCATCTATCTATCTATCTATTTCTATCTATCTAGTTATCTATTTCTATCTGTTTATTTCTATCTATCCAGTTATCCATTTCTATCTATTTATTTCTATCTGTTTATTTCTATCTATCTAGTTATCTATTTCTATCTGTTTATTTCTATCTATCCAGTTATCTATTTCTATCTATTTATTTCTATCTGTTTATTTCTATCTATCCAGTTATCTATTTATATCTGTTTATTTCTATCTATCTAGTTATCTATCTATCTATCTATCTATCTATTTCTATCTATCTATTTCTATCTATTTATTTCTATCTATCTAGTTATCTATTTATCTATTTCTATCTATCTATTTCTATCTGTTTATTTCTATCTATCCAGTTATCTATTTCTATCTGTTTATTTCTATCTATCTAGTTATCTATCTATCTATCTATCTATTTCTATCTATCTATTTCTATCTATTTATTTCTATCTATCTAGTTATCTATTTATCTATTTCTATCTATCTATTTCTATCTGTTTATTTCTATCTATCCAGTTATCTATTTCTATCTGTTTATTTCTATCTATCTAGTTATCTATCTATCTATTTCTATCTATTTATTTCTATCTATCTAGTTATCTATTTATCTATTTCTATCTATCTATTTCTATCTGTTTATTTCTATCTATCCAGTTATCTATTTCTATCTGTTTATTTCTATCTATCTAGTTATCTATCTATCTATTTCTATCTATTTATTTCTATCTGTTTATTTCTATTTATGTAAATCGCGCTCTCTCTCCACGAACGAAGACGGATAGATGGAAATCGAGTGGTGCAGAAATAGGTGTAGATACAGCCGGGGGAAAACGGAGAGGCGACGCCTGGGAGAGTCAGAAAAGTGTCTCGCGGGGCGTGGACACGCCGCGTGCCACGTGCCTGGTCCTGCGCAGATCCGGCGAACGTGCACGAATCGACTAGGCAGAAAGACTCTTTCGAGACAGCAGACTCACTTTGCCGAGCAGAGTGGGGGCTGCGAAGGTCGCAATCTCGCTATCCCACCAGGTGGATTTGCACATGAACAGGACAGCGAATCGTTCGCGCGTCTCCAGAGGCAGTTTCTCTTCGGCGACGTGCACCAGACAGCCTTCCCCATAAAACGCCAGGCCTTCCAAGACTGCGAGGTGCGCCGCCATGACCGCCTTCTTCGCTTCCTTCCTAGCCTCTTCATACAGCGCGAGGCCCCGCACAACTCGCTCGGTCTCTGCATCTCTCTGCAGGCCGCGTTTCGCTCGCCACGAATGACGAACCGAGAGAAACGCGGCGCCGCCTGCATGCACAGACGCTCCCTTTTCCGCCTTCCCGGCAAAGTGCGGAGCGCTGTCGCTCGCCTCGACTCTTTTCCTGTCCTGATCGGAGATTGCGAAAACTTTGCTGCCGATGTCGTCATCCCAGACCGCGGAGTCCGCCGGAAGACGCAGCTCGGGGAACGCAGACGTGTTCGCCTGGAGGAGGTCGAGGCCCGCGAGCGTCGGGAGGCTTCGGGAACTGCCTCTGGAGCGCGAGACGTCCACTGCGTTGCGCTCCTCGTCGGAGGCTTCCATCGCTCGCTTGGCGAGGGCGTAGCGCACGAGGGGGACGGATGCCGCCGCCTCGAGAAGTTGTCGGTCGGCTTGCGCCTCCAAGTCGACATGCGGCACGAAAGAAGACGCCTTGCTCTGCTCGAGCTTCTCCAGGCGCGCCTCCTCGCGCCGGCGAAGAAACCGGCGGTAGTCGGCGACGCATGCATCCAAGTACTTGTCCGCTTCTCCGCACACGAGGAGAGGCAGACCCGCAAGCTTCTCCGAGAGGGCCTTCGCAAAGGCTGGCAGGCACATCCAGTGCACGGGGAGATACGCGACTTCGTCGATCCCGCACTGGACGCGAGAGCTGACTCCTGACTCGTAGAAGACGGCGAGCGCCAGCATTTTGTGCAGCTTCAGCCAGTTGACGCACACGCGGCAAGCCCGCACGCGGTCGCCGTCTCCCAGGAACTCTTCGTAGGCCTTCAAACAGCCCGCAGCGTCCGCGTCTCCACAGTCGCCCTCAGCTGTGTCTCGCTCGCGCAGCGACGCCGCATGCATCTGCGCCATTCTCTCCGCTGTGACCTGCGGCTCGCTGGAAGCGGCAGGGACGAGAGAGGGGCAAAAGTCGAAGAAGTAAAAGGGGAACTGCGGGGCGTCGCCTGCGAGTTTCAGGTCGCAGAATCGCGAGAGAAGTTGAAACAGCACGCCCGGATCGAGCGGGAGCCGCGCCTTCTTCGCAGCGTCTCCGTCCTCTGTCTCGCCAGAAACAAACAAAAAGGACGAAGAGGATGAGGGAGAGCCGTCTCCTGTTTGCGTGGAGGTGGTGAAGGGGAAGAGAGCGAAGCCTTTGGATTCCATATCGACGACAAGGTCGAAGACGTGACCGACTGTGAGATCTTCCGCGGACGAAAGATCGAGAAAAGCAAAGAAGTTCAGGAGGCGCTGGAAAAAGCCGAGCAGGAGGGCCACCTCGACGGCGCAGTAGCCCGCGCAAGCCGGCAGAAACAAAATTGAGCTCGAGGAGGACGCGAATCCCGCCGTCCCCCAAAACGCGGGCGGAGCCGTCTCTGTCGCTGCGCCTTTGGTTGCGTCCGCAGGAACCGAGGCCGAAGCCACCGCCGCCGAAGACGCCCTGCGCGCGCGCGCCTCGGAGCGCTTGCGTCGCCAGTACGCGGTGAGAGGCGAGTGCGAAAACTGGTTGCCGATAAGGCCCGCGACGAGGTCTTCCTCGGACGCCTGGACACTCTGAAGAAAGAAGGAAGCAGGGAGCACGAAGCGTTCGCTCGCGGGTTTTCTGTCTCCGGAGACTTGGCGCGGAACGCGCGGCACCGCCACCGTCGCGACCGCCTTGTCTTCGAGGCACGCCGAGAAGAGGTCCAGCGTCTGGGGCGAAGGCCGCAGCGTCAAGAGAGACATGATCTGCGTCGTTCGCCCGACGACCGGTTCCAGCAAGAGAATCGCTTTGCACAAGCCAACAATAGGAACCCCCACAACTTTCGACTGTCGGAGTGCGGCGTTTTCCGTCTTGCCTAGAAGCGCGTTTTCTTTCTCGGCGTCGAGCGACGCGGGAGGCGCGTCAACCTCCATCCGGGGGTTTTCGTCATCCCCTAGGGAGCCTCCGTTCCCTGCGTCGTCTTCGCGGGGGCGGAACGCGATCAGGAGTTGTCCGTCGATTTCGTTCCGATTCACACTGTAGACTGCGCCGCCGCAACAAAGCAGTGTCTCCTGTCTCCTCGACGGTCCCTCTCCCTCGCTGTCTGCGCGGAGCAGCGGCGCGGGCACGCCTTTGAGGCGCATCGCGTCGCCCGAGCGGATCTGAGTCAGGAGTTCGTCGTCGACGGCCAGCAACTGCCAGTCGCCATCGCGCTGCGAGCTCAGCTGCGGGGAAATCCCCACGAGCCAGGAAACGCCTCCCATCGCCTCAGCCGACGGTGGAGCCGACGCGAGAGACGCCGCAGTCTCGGCAAGCTTGGTCTGCCGCACATGCCCCGGGCCGGAAGACGCTTTGCCGCCAGCGCCGACACTCTCTTGGCGATCTGCAAACAGTTTCTTCCGAGGGTGGAGCGTCGGTCGCTCGCTGAACGTCACTTTCTCCTTCACGATCGCCTGGATCTCCCACACAGGTTCCCCGGGGCAGTTTTCGAGCGCGGCCTCGTCTGCAGGCGAGGGACGCGTCTTCCGCCCGCGACGCTGCCGGAGCGTCCGCCGGACCAAGACAAGACCGCCGCCCTTGGAGACCGCGGCTTCCACGCGGCCGGGAAGAACGAGAGATCCGACGTGGAGACTGCATGCGTCGGCTTGGAAGAAAGCGGACGTTTTCGGCTGCTCCGGCGCCTGCCAGTCGACGAGGCCCCAGGTGTCGAACACCCGGGCCTCGCGCGCGGGCTCGACAGCCGCAGAGGTCGGCGCAGAGGGCCGGTCCAGGCAGTCTCCTGTCTCACGAGCGCCGGACGGGGGCGAGGCAGACGGCTGAGAGGAAGGTCCAGACGCAGCGAGGTCCCGAATGCGGAGACGCGGCCGATAGAGTGGGAGAGGAATCAGCGCCGGCGTCGGGCGTCCGAGCTCATCCGCCACAAAGGCATTTCCCTAAGAATGACAGACAGAAGACCGCATCCAGCGCGAGGAGAAGATAAACGACTCCAGAACTCTGTGTCTAAGAAAGGACTATAGAAAGAGAGAAAGAGAGGATGAGAGAGAAAGGGAGGGAGAGAGAGAAAGGGAAGGAGAGAGAGAAAGGGAGGGAGAGAGAGAAAGGGAGGGAGACAGACAGCGAAGAGGAAACGGGGCATCTTAAGAAAGGAGGCATTTTGCGAGGCCATTGCGGAACGAAGACGTGAAAAGAGACGTCTACGGAGACAGGGGTGGGATCTTTTGTGTATGCTTCCCTTCAACTGTAAGGAAGTGCGAATTTCACACAAGAATGAGGAGACGAAAGAGACGTGAAGAAACAGCATGAGAGGAAGCGACGGGAAAGATACAACGGCTCCAAAAACCTCAAGCACACACGCGCAGGGATGTTGGCCCATCTACGCACATATATAAAAACATATCTCCATATATGCCTAACTCGAGACAGGCATCTGCATCTACAGAGACCTACACATTTATATATATGTAGGGTTCGAAGGAGAGGGTTATATGGCGAATGGATATGACGAGGACTGTAATCGCAGAAATGACAACAGATGCAGCGTCAGGAGAGGCGCCGCAGTTCCCATATATATATATATATATATATATATATTATATGTATATTATATATATGTACGCGTGTGCATATGCGTGTTTGCATGTTTGTCGGTCTTTGGAGATCGCTTTGGTTTGAAGGAGCGCAGGATGGAAAGAAGAATCGTTGACATGCTGCGCACCTGCAAGTCAATGATGAAGAGGCCGCTCTCCTCGGGCGAGCCGTCTTCTGGAAAGACGATGTCCGCTGCAGGGTGGCGAAACGTCATGTTTTCGAGGAAGGCGGAAGCGACGCGAACTCTCTGAAGACGCGAGACGCTGGAGGGACAGCCTCGCCGAATCCGCTTTCCCCGCTTACAGAGAGAGCGGGGGGAAAGTTCGGGGCGGAAACCGAGGACAATGGAACCAGGAAGAAGAGATGAGAGAAGAGAGACGAGAGAGAGAGGAGGAAAAGAGGCGAAAAGAGGAGAGGGAAAGCCGGAGAGAGACTCTCGCCTAGAAGGCGACGTCGGGGACGGGAGTGTGCTTCAAGTTGTCAAAAGAGGCCGTAAAACCACGAGAGCCGAGGGCGGCATCATTTCCCGCCCTAAAAAAACAAGTGAGCCGTGGGGGCTGAACGGACTGTCCTGCCTCGCCTTGCCTGGAGGGCGGAAAAAAGACCCGCGGTTTTCTCTCTCTCCCTCGAACGCCTTGGGCGTCAACGTCACAGACGGGCGGAACACCTTCCTCTTTCTCTGGGCAGTCAGCGAGGCTCGTTACCAGAGACTCCAACGTGCCTAGAAGGCACACAGAACGCGTCACAGCTTCTTCCACAGATCCTCGCGTGCGCATTCCCATGGGCACATCCATGAACGGTACGTTTCACGGAGACACAAAGAGACAAGATTGGACGTTTCGTGAGGCCCAGGCGTGTGTGTGTGTCGCAACGCAGCGCGATTGCGGCACGCCGAAGAGCTAGTGCTTGATCTCGGCGTTCCACGCGTCGTTAAAAAGTCCAACCGAGGAACCTTTTTTCGCGTGCTGTTTTTCGCGACATCCCCGAGAGCAATCGCCTAGACGAACTGTCTCCGCCTGCCTGGAAGACGGGAGGCGCGCGCATTTCACGTCGCAGGAAATGGACGCGTGCCCCAGAAAGTGTTCTTTTCTTGGGAGAGGGACTCGGCTGCCCGGCCGAGGCCTGCCGGAAAGAAAACGCGCGGAACTGGAGAGAGAAGACGGCCTGGCAAACGCCCGTGTGTGACGATGTGTGTGTGCTAACGCACGGGGCGAGGGATCGAGCGAGATTCGGGGCACTGACACAAGAAATTGAAAGCTTTGAAGAAAACGCGACTTTCTGAGTCGTACCTCTGGGCGTTTTCGCCGAGATCAAACGCAGGAACTTTGTGCGGACGCTCGCCGAGTGGATTTTCTGTGTCTTGCTGCGCACATGCATCGAGGGTCCCTGCCTCCGGAGAAAACGCGTTTGTTCTCTCTCTCCGCGGCCTGCTCGGCGAGGCTGCTGCGCTCGGATATCTCCGGACCGTTTTCACTTCTTTTTCGGCGTTCTTTCGCGAGAGTTTTTTTGGACGCGCTTTTCTGGAACGTGTCGCGCTGAAAGGCAGTCTCTGGGCCCCGGCCATTCTTCCGTTTCTGCGGTCTTTTCCGCCTTTTTCTGCAAGACACCGCGCGAGAACAGCGCGCACGCGAGTTTCTCGCGTCTTGTTCGAAATTCTGACCTCGCGAAAACCGGGCGATTACCAGGCGCGCGCGAGCGCGCTGAGGCCCTCTCTCCTTCAATTTCTTCCTCGCTCGGCGCTGAACGGCGCTTTCTTTCCTCTTTCCCGCAGAGAGAGAGGCGCGTCTTGCCTTTTTTCCGCGATTCAAACTGCTGCCTTTCTCGCGAAGAACCCGGCGTGTCCCTCTCCGCGCGCGCGCGCAGGGGCGAGTGAACGGCGCGCTCTCGCTTTCTCGGCTTTCTCGGTGTGTCCGTTCCGCGATTTCTTTCTTCCCTCGGGTGTCGCTCGCATTTTTCTGGAACGCGAGCGGAGTCTCTCGCAACCACGCGCGGTTTTTCTGTCCGCTGCGGCATTCGCGGAAACGCGCGCGCTCGCGCCGAGGACGGCTCGCATGTGTCTGAGGCCGTGCGGGGGGCTACCAGCGCTAGGAGAGAGTTTCGCAACTTTTTCGGGGCGAACAGACCGCCTTCCAGCAGAGAACACGAAAGGCGAGAGGTGGATGGGCGTTTTCCGTCGTCAGAGAAGGACGGAGAACGCCGAGAAACGCACAGAGTCAAGACACGGCTCCCAGGGAACTCGCTAGAGAGCCAGGGCGAGGGTACTCCCGAAACTAAACGCGCCTTTTCACGGACCAACGAACGCGTTTTTTTCCAGAGAAAACGGTCGCAGAGCTCCTGTCTTTCGCTCTTGCCGCCCGCACGTCCTCTGCCCGTGCCTCGACAGATACGCCACACGTTTTGCGCTGTCGATCCCCGGACCACCCTGCGACGGCTCTCGATTCGGTCTGTGCTCCAAATCCCCCTCAACAACCGCTCACCACGTTCCCAATTCACCACACATATCTGTGCCTGCGTAATGAATATATATATATATATATATTATTCATGTACAGAAGTACGCGTATCTGCGCATATGCATAAATGCATGTAGTTTTATGTGTGTCTTGGGTGTGTGCGAGGCGTTGTGCGCGTTTGTGTGAATATGCATATATCTCTCTCTGATTTGTCTCGTGGGAGAGATGCCTTTCTCGACGCTCAATATGCGAGAGAGGACAGTTGTGGAATACCCAAATGAAGCCTGGGAAGACCGTCCTGTGTCACCCCTTGTTCCCACCCAGAATCGTGTATCGTCTCATCCACGCGCCAGTGGATTTATTGTTGGGTGTCCTTGTGTATATGGTCTCAAAATTTCTGTATAGGATTTGTCAAAAGCAGTTTTGAGACTTGTGGGCCATACCAGAAACACGTGACGGAGGGCGGGAAGCACGCGGGCTGAGTCCTGTTTGTCTTTCGTCTCTCATGGGCCTCGTCGCGCTCCAAAAGTTGCATAGAGGTGCACGTTTTCCTCGACTTTTGGGAGCCTTCGGGACGCCTCTCGGGAGATCCAAGAACCTCGATTTCTCCAGAAATATCACCTCTTTCTGTGCAGGCGCGTGTTTCTCTTCCCGTCTTTGTCATTTCTCGTCCGGTCCTTTCCAGCAGAGAGAGAGAGGCTTGCCTGTTTCTCTCTCCTTCCGTGTCTCTCCTCTTTGTTTCCACCTTTTTCCGTCCTCCCTCTGGAGTGCTGACTCCGCATACGTCGCCTCCCCGTCGGAAACGCCGAGAGAGGCGAGTGCTGAACTTGAGGGCCCACAAAGTTTGTTTCACCATCGCAGTTTCTTGAAGCACTGACGCCTTCGCCGTCTGCAGAAAAACCTCGTCTCCGAAAGGGACTCCAACGTTTTCTTCGCTGCGTGCACTTCCTTCTCGCTCGGAGGCAGTGCGTCTCTGGACAGCTACCGGAACGTTCTCGAATTATCGCTCCCCAAGTCCCCTTATCCGTTCCGACTCTCTCAGTCTCCTTTTATCTCCTGTTCTGGCATCTCTTCCTTCCCCGTGCTTTGTCTCTGTCTCGTTCTTCCTCCGGCCTTCCCCGTTCTCTCTGTCCGCCTGCTCTGTTTCGCCTTTCCTCGAGCGAGGAGACGGAATCCCTCTCTTTCGAGCACCATGGCGGAGAACATTAAAGTCGCTGTGCGCGTTCGACCGCCCTCGTCCTTTGCTTCCCTCTCGGGTCTCTTCTACTCAGAGGAACTCGACTTGAAGTCCGGAGAGCGCTGCCTGCAGCTGTCGGGGCCTCTAAGTGTCGAGGAGGCAAACGGCGGCACGGCAGCGGCTGTGCATGTACAGAATAAGCTCGGAAACAAGTCCGAATTCATCTTCGACGTTCTCTTCGAGTCGTCCCAGAAGGCGCGCACAGGCGCGGACAGACGCGAGCTAAACACTGAGAGCGCCGAATCAGCGTGCACCTTCTCGGGGTTGGAATGCAACTCGCAAGAAGCCGTCTTTGAGCGAACTGCGAGGCCTCTCTGCGACGCCCTCCTGGACGGATTCAACGCAACGATCCTCGCCTACGGGCAAACTGGTAGGCAAAAACGCACAAGGCGCCTGGCAAAAGTCTCCCCGTTTTCACAGGTTTGCAGAGAGAGAAAGCGACATACGCATACACATGCAAGCAAACCGAGAGATACGAATGCAGATATACAGGTATACATCTATATTTGTATATATATTTGTATATATATATATATATATATCTGTAGGTACGCAGATAAGGATATGCTTCTGTAGATATGCATTTGATCTGCATCAGAAAGATTGCAGGTGATAGGTATTGGCCGCGGAACACCCCCTACCAGACGGCGTGCTCTGGGCTGCTTTTTGATGTTTTTAAAAGTGGAAAAGCGAGTCTGTTTCTCTCCGGTCTGTGTGACGTGCTTTTTGTCGATGGATTCGCACGCATCGACAGAGCCGAGAGGCCTCCACTGACTTTTCTTTGGGCTCCTCTCTGCAGTCGAGAGACCGTAAACGCCGTTGTTTCTTTCCTTTGCAGCGGCTGTGTACGCATTTGCATCTATTCGCACACATCTAGGCAGATGCCGTTGTATATCCGTGTACGCCTGAAAGTGTGTCGTGATGTGTGAAGATGGTGCTCCGATGCAGAGGTAAATGTGTAGTTCAGTAGGAGACATGTGTCGGGAGAGATCTTGTTTTTCGTCTGTTGCTCAGGAAGTGGAAAGACGTACACGATCGTTGGTCCACATGATGGAGCTGGAGAAAACAAAGAAGAGCGCGGAGTGTTGCCACGAGTAAGAGACCAGACCGGCGTCGCAAGACACACAAAAGCGAGGGCGGAACCTGAACGCGAAGCAGCTGTTTATTTAGCGCTGTCGAAAACGCTAAAGAGAGAAGATCTTCAAGAGGAAGGAGGTGAACTGGAAAGGCAATCTGGATTCGCCTGCGCGTCGTGAAAACCATGAAAAAGAGAGCAGTGGGAGTACAGGACCGAAAGGGATACCTCAAGAGCGCGGAAAAAACAGACGCGCGCGCGTCCTCACCTCTCTGTCTGTTTTCCCCACTTTCCACGCACTTTCGTCTTTTCCTGGTTTCCTCTCCGTAAACTGTCTCTCTCCCTTTCGTATCCGTGTTTTCAGGCGTTGCACTATTTGTTTTCCAAGCTTCCGGCGCACCGATGTCAGGAGAGCTCGTCGGAAGGTGGATCCCCGGGGACAGAATCTTCTTCGATTCTTTCCTGGGCGATGCAAGTCCAGTTTGTCGAGATTTACCAGGAACAGATCTACGATCTGCTCTCGCTGTCTCCGGCGTCGGCCTTTGAGCGAGGCGCCGCGCCTCTCTCCGGTTCGCCTGCGACGAGCTTCGCAGCTTCTGCGCCTCCTGTGCCGAATGCGGGGCGAGAAGGCGCTCAGTCGTTCTCCCCGCGCAATCGAACGGAAGACGCCAACGGAGCAGAGAGCGGGGGAAACGGCGTCGGGGGCGCGGTAGCGACGCCGGGAGCTCTCCGGGTTCGCTACGATCCCTCGAGCAAGACGGCGTATGTCGCTGGAGCTCGTCGAATCCCCGTCGCCGACGAGGCGCAAGCCCTACAGATCTTTGCGCAGGGTGTGAAGAATCGCCGTACCGCAGAGACGCGCCTGAATCTCTCGAGTTCGCGGTCCCACGCGGTCTTCTCCATCTTTCTCCACCTCGAGAAGAAAGAGCAGACGGCGAACCAGAAGGGGGACGCAGAAGGCGGCGGGAAGGCCATGCGAAGGAAAACCTCCGCCCAACTCCACGTCGTGGATCTCGCGGGAAGTGAACGGCAAAAGGACACACTCGCCTCTGGAGACAGGTGCGGGGAGCGGCCACGTCCAACGGAAACAAAAGGCAGAGGGGGGAGAGAGGGAAGGGAGAGGAGAGAGAGAGACAAGAGCGAGAGAGAAGGATCAGAAGAGGAGGGGCTGAGCAAGGAGAAGCGCTTGAGACTGAGTTGAAGACGAAAAAGCACGGGAGTGGAACCGGCGCTTTTTGTTGTGTGAGAAAAGTGGTGTCTTCTCTTCTGTCTCTGTGCAGACTCCGAGAAGCCGGGAAGATCAACTATTCGCTGTCTGTGCTTTCGCACGTGATTCGCGAACTCGTCGAGCAGGGAGGGGACGGCGAGCAGGGGCCGTCAACGCCCACGGCAGGCGGGAAGTCGACGCGGGCGTCGTCCTCGCACATCCCGTACCGCGACAGCAAATTGACGTTTCTGCTGATGGATGCGCTCGGCGGGACCAGCAAGGCGGCGCTCATCGCCACGCTCTCGCCTTCCCTGGCGCACTTGGGCGAGACCGTCAGCACACTGACTTTTGCTGCGCTCAGCAAGCGCATCAAAAACAAAGCGAGGGCCAACGAGGTGAAAGTCTGGGACAAAGGTACGCCAGGTCTGGGAGCAGAAACGTTCACGTCCAGCTGCGTGGAAGAGTGGGGGAAGGAAAGCGCAGAAGAGGCGGTCAGGGCCCCTTGGCCTTCGCGGGATTCTTTTCGCTGAAACCCGCTCAGGGGGGTGGAGCGAGACAGACTCCGAAGACCGGTGAGGGCGTTCTTTGCCTCTGTTCCTTTTCGGCGACGCACGTCTTCTTCGCTTCCCGGTGTGTGCTTTTCTCGCCAGCCTCAGTTGAAGAGATGGCCCGCGATCGGGAGAGACAAGTCGAGGAAGTGAAGCGGCTCCGCGCGCTGCTGCTGCAGGCGAAAGGCGTCGCGGAGCCTGCCTCGCTGAGTCTGGGAAATCTCTCTTCAGCGGAGTTTCTCTCCCTGCTCAACAAGGCGAGCCCCGAACGGGCCTCCGCGGGCGCCGCAGAAGACGCGGAAAGGCGAACACATGCAGAGCTCCAACGCGTCGCGATCTTGGAAGCTGCGCTCGTGGAAGCTGCCGATCTACACAGACGCGATCAGGTCGATGCTCAAAAGCACATCGATTCTCTGCAAAAACGAGTCGAGTACTACGAAGACTTCGTGGTGAGTTCTGCGGTCACCAAAAGGGACCGAGAGAGAGAGAGACACACACACACACGGGGAGTGTTGTGTAAAGATTCTTACGATTTATCGTTTTCGGAGCTGCAGATAGATTTTTAGATAACAGTCCAGAGATGTTCATGTGGGGACTCCGGGGCGCATGTGTTGTGGGCACAAGGGTCAGGCAACAACCGTGCGCCCGGAAGGGGGTCCTGGCGCGTGTTTTTCTCTTTGATCCGGCGCGTTTGCACACAACGGCGCCTTTTTGAGAGTTGTGCGGCCGCGGCGCGTCGGGTTCGCACCCATCCGGGAGGGAGGGTTTCTCACCTTTTACATGGTTTTAGGATGAAACGGGCGACGCACGTGTGCAAAGCTCTCTCGTTGTGTCCGCGTCTTCGCGTGGTCCGTTGTCTCACACATCGAGATTTCCGCAGCGCATGTGTCGCGCGCGTTCCAGTCGCCTCTCACTTTCCTTTAGCAGCGACGCAGATGTCTCCGTTCACCGGCACCGTTCTGCTTTCCCTTCTTCTCTCCTCAGCGCAGTCTCCAGCGGCAGCGGTCTCGAGACTCGGCGCCTCAGCCTTCGTCCCAGGCGAGTTCTCCCTCCGAGGCTTCTGCCTCGGCGGTGTCTCCGACGCCGGAGGCCGCGGAGACGCAGAGACTGCGCCTGGAGCTTCAACAGCGCAGCGCGGAGGCGGCGCGCCTGCGTGCATGCGTGGCGGATCTTCAGGAGAAGGAGAGGCCTCTCGTCGCGTTGTTGATTCTTCTGCAAAAGCATCTAAAGTATCGGGAGGGTTTGGACCGGCTCTCGGCGCTGCCGACCGAGGAGGAAGAGCTTCTCGAGAGCCGCAACGGCGAGGATGCCGCCTTCTACTGCAGACAGCAGCTGCTCGTGGAGTTGCTCGAGGGTATGGTCAATGCGAAGGGAGAGCCCGCGGACTCTTGCCTCGCCCTGGACGGCGAGACGCATGCAGAGAGACCGACCGAGGTGAGCACCAGCACTGCCCCGGAAGCGCGAGAGGACGACGGGGCGAGCGAGAAGGCACGAGACACCTGGGTCGCCAGCGAGGGCGCCGCCACGCCCGGCTCGGTCTCTACCACGTCGGACCTGCCGCAGGCTTCCCCGAAGAAGGCAAGAGGCCGCAGCGCATGCGAAGCGCCGACCAAGAGAGAAGACGCGGCGGTCGGGGCGCCTGAAGACGCGTGGGAACGTCAAGTCGCGAGCCTCGCGCAGGCTGCTTGCGCCCTGGTGCGCCACGTCCACAAAAACCTGCCGGAAGTCGCGGTTCCGGCTTTCCCCGGAGACGCCGAACGGGAAGATGGGTGGCCTTTGCACAGCGCCGCGCTCCCAGAGCGGCAAGCTCAAGTCGAGAAGATCACCGCGCAAGTAAGATCCGCCCCCCTCAGAGGTGGAGAGAGTGCGCGCTCAGTCGAAACATGATTGGGAAGAGAGAGGGGAGACAGAGATATTCGTACAACGGGAGATCGTGCATATGACTTATATATATATATATATATATATATATATGCATGCGTATGTGTGCATCTGTGGAGGGGTGTAGGGTGTGTCGGTTTTTGGTACGCTTCTGTATGGCGCGTATGGTTAGATTCGTAGGCACGCACGTCTCTAAAGAGAGTGCGAAGTTGTCCACGTCGCTCGCTCCAGCTGAGCATCTTTCTGTGGCCGGAGAGCCGGGGGAAAGGCCAGTCTCGGGTTCTGTTGTCGCTCCGCAGCCACTAGAGAGGAAACCCCTCAGAAGGCCAAAGAGGCATTTGTCGCCAGCACGGGCTGCTCCGAGAAAAGCTGCCGACTGGGAAGAGCGGGGAGCGCTTCGGGCTGTGTCGTGCAAGGCCCTTCCGGGGGTGTATCTGTGTTTGTCCCGTTTCCCGTGGCTTTCTTTCAGGTGCATGCGCTTCAATCCGTCTTTGACGCACTGCTGGCGCGAGAGGGCGGCGAGGCCTCTTCGGGCAGTCTGCGGGGTGCGAGCGTGGCCCGGGACACTTCGTTTTTCTCGCTCGCCACGAGCTCGAAGACGAGTGAAAGTCTCGGCGCGAACGCCACGAGTGCGTCGCCGCCTCGCTGTTTCTCCTCGCCGGCAGACTGTCACTCGGACGACTGTTCCACGCCCGAGCGAAGGGCGCAGGGCGTCGGCGCGGGGGGCGAGAGTCAGATGCTCAGAGAGCTGTACGAAGACGAGAAGCGAGCGAGTCAAGCCCTCCGGCAGCAGGTTCGCTGGCTTCAGAAAACGTGCAGAAGACTCGAGAACAACGCGGAATGCCGAGTCTTCTCGGGGGGTGGCGAGAACGGGCACGACGAGACTCTCGCGCAAGTGCTGCAGGAGTACCGAGACCGCGTGGCGGAACTCGAGGACCAAGTCGCTCTCCTCACGCAAAGGCTGGAGGAAAAGAGGAACGCTTCCTTCGAAAGCGCCGGCGTCCGATTCTTCTCAAGACCCTGCGCCGACTCTGCCAGGCTGAAGGCGCCTGCCTCACCAGACGCAGCGTTCGCCGCCGACAGTGCCTCCGTAAGTTTCACAGAACAGAGAGAGAAGAAGCACAGGCGAAAGGGAGAGAACAGGGCCGATGCAAGAGAAGAAAGGAGACAGACGGCGCAGGAGGTGAGGGGAGGACGAGAAAGGGCCATGTGGGTGTTGTCTTTCCTGTGACGAGCGGAGAGGCGATTCCAGCGGTCGACCCTCCGGTCGTTCTTGCCACGATTTGAGCCTTCACGGTTTCACAGTGCTTGGAGACCTTTGTAACAAACGAGCCCCCAACAGGCGTTGGCCTCTCGGGAACGACGCGCAGAGTTGGGCGACTGACGACATGCTTATCCGTCTGCACATGCGTATATAAAGCTGTGCAGGTGTTGACGTACTGCCATTTCCGTGTCTGCATGCTGGAGGTGATTCTTTACTCGAAGGCTGGTTGAAACTTCTGGTAGGAGAGATGTGTATTCCTGCCGGCTGTGCCTCGTCAACGCCCAACGGGAATCTGGCTCTTTTCGCTCACCTCGGGACGCATCCCGCTGCCTCAGGGACACACAGTTCTGCATGTAGATGCGTATGTGCTTCTGCCGACGTTTGCGTTTCGGTTGCGTTTTAACTGTCCCGTCTCTTGTCTCTCAGCGTTTCTTCATTTTGCTTCTTTCTGCTGGTGTGTCTGTGTGTGTGTATGTTGGCAGGGCGCGGCGGCAGCAAGCTCTCCGTTGCCGCCTCTCGCTTCGAGCAAAGCTCCTTCCTTCCCATTTGTTCTTCCTCTCGTGACTGTGTTTGACGGGCGAGGCACTGTGCAGGGACATTTTGCGATGGTGGTGTCTTTGCGCGACAAAGGCGCTGCGGGAGGCGGAGATAAGCCGGGATCTCTGGCTGCATTGAGCGTTCTCCAGCACGTGGACGACGACCGAGCCTCCGCCGTGAGTCTTTTGTACTTCCTCCAAAAGTGCGGCGACGAAGATGAGGTGCAAACGCTTCTGTCCGCAGGAAAAGCGAAGGCTCTCATTCACCGGCTGCCGCTTTCGCAGGTGAAGAGGGTCAGCCGCGTGCTCGAGTACGGGAGGAAGAAGAATCAGGCGACTGCGCGTGCGCGCAGGAGAGACACGGACGACCTCGACGGACAGCACGGCGCAGATAGGCCTGCTCTGGGGCCGACAGCGGCAGGTAGCTCAGAGCTGGCATCTCGACACGACGGCAAAACAGGGGAAGAGCAAGAACTCTCTTTCTCTTCGTACGTGTACCGCGTCTACTTTAAGCTGCCGATCGGCGTGTGGGCAGATCAAGCAGAAGACGCGAAAACCAGATGGATAACTGTCGCCGTCGACGACAGGGCTCTGCTGCGGCACGGGGTCACCTCGCCCGAGGCCTGTGACAAGCTGCTGCTCTCCGTGCTCAAGGGCAGTACGGCGCAAAAGACTTCTGGGGCGTGAGAAAGAGAAGAGGGAAGAAGTATTTGGTGGACGCAGGAGTGCTCATATACGTTTTTTCTGCAAGGTGGGGTCTCTTGGGGTGATTTTCTGCTTTCCTCCTGCCTCAGAAATGCAAACGCTCTCCAAGAAACCCAGCAGGGAGGAGGCATGTCTCTGGGGGAAAATGATCGCCTCCGCTTGCGGCTTGGTCGAGTCATCTGACGCGGAAAACTTCTGTGCTTCTGTTGTTCTCTTGGCGGATCGGCGTGCTTGCCTGCGGGGCTGCGACACCGAAACTGTTTGCGCACCGCGCGGCAAGCAAGAGCTCACGCGTGTATTTTATAAACAGAAAGCCTGTGCGTTTTGTGTTCTTTTTCTGGAGAGTTGGGTCCGACGAAAGAGCGTGGGGGAACTTCAGGTTGCTTTTCCCTGTTTCTTGTCAAAGTTTCGAGATTTCGTCAAATGCCGTCTGTCTTTTTTCCCCTCTTGCTCTCGATCACGTGGGAAGCCTCGATTTTCGGTGTACACCTACACACGTAGACAAGCGTAATTGTTTACTGCGGCGTTGCGGTCTGTTCTTCGTGGCGACTCGACTGCAGATCGCTTTTCAGAGTTCCCGACGGCTAGTCGTTTCTCTGGTTACGCAGTGCGTGAGAGACAAAACGCGGCCAGTTTCCACAACGCCGCGCCAACCACAGAGGCACAGTCTTTGCTAGGATACACTCTCTCCCTGCAGGCATTTTTCGGTTACGTTCCAAAGGAACGTTGTGTTCCGAAGCTTGAGAAACGAATTGCACGACAGGCTTTCGTCCTGGAGAGCGCCGGAGGCACTGGCACGAAGACGTAGAGAACGCGTTCCTCTTCACAAAACGGTGTCGAATATCTTTCTAACGGTTCAGCCCCAAGCTCTCTCTCTTCCTTTTATGGCCTCGCCGCTTTTCTGCAGCCCGTGCTTTCTGTATGTGCTGACGTCGGTTTGTACGCCCCTTGATGGGTTCCGGTGTACAGCGTCTGAATGCGTCTGCGCGAAGAAGGGACACGTGGGTGTAGACGTTTTTCCCATACGCGTACCCCTATTCAGTTTAGATGACCAACAAAAAGAAGAAGCAAGGAAAGAGACATCTCGGTGCACATCACGGAGGGGCGTTTGAGACGAATCGGCAAGAATCGCTAGACAAGTCAACGTTCCGGTGCAAATCAATTATGGCTAGGAGCGGTTTTTCTTCAGCGGCAGGCCTCAAGCAGCAATACCGAGAACGAATTCACTTTCAGAACTAGCGGGGAGTCCCGAACGCATTTGCATCAACTGGCTGTTTGGCACGACGGCTGCAATCATGGAACTTGGGAATGAGACAACCCAGAAGAAATCCTGAACGGTGCAAATCCAGCACGATCCAGTAGCTTCTGTCGGTTGAAGGGGAACTTAAGCAACTAGTCCCTGCGAAGTTGGCAGTTCACCAACAAACCAGCTAACCCTTCTACACGGTAATAGATAGAGGGAAAAACATGGACAGATGTACACGCAAATATGCATATATATGGTGGTAATTGTGTGGCAACTGTTGAACTGTGTCTATTAGCGCCTGCAGTGACAGTTTCAGTATCTACAAAGAAAGTGTTACGATTCTGGCCTGGCTTCGCTTAATTCACGTTTCACTCGCTACAGAGGCAACAACCTCTGGCGGTGGAGAATCTGTCTTTCCTCGCTTTTGGTTCCCAGCTATCAAGAACAACGACGCTGCAACAACCAGAAACAAGGATACCCTGCCTCCCTAGTTACGAAGTTGGTGGTGACCGTGAGATCCAAAGGGCTTTCAGGCGTTTGTTCCCCCCCTTTTTAAAAGACAGAAAAGTTTGAATGGGGGGAGTGCTCTGTGTACTCGGCAAGGCTTCTCTGCTCTCTCTGACGAAGTACATGCAGAGAAGGCTGAGGGATGATAGCATGGGGAAGAACGGGAGTTTTGAGGAGCGCAAGTTTTGTAATTGAAGCCGCAAACGTGTCCGTTCGTCTGTTGAGTTTGTCTGGTATTTGCGCTTGTCTTGGAATCAAAATCGCCAAGAAGACACTTTCTGCTGACACAAAATCTTCTCATATTTCCTATCTCCTTCAAATAAAACGAAGAAAGCATAAATGAAACCTTGGCGCGCTCGCTTGCGCTCCCGACTCGTTTTCAGCACCATTCTTCTCCCGTGGACGTATACAAACCTTTTTTGCTCCGGTTTGTTTC
Organism: Neospora caninum Liverpool; assembly: GCF_000208865.1. Classification (NCBI taxonomy): domain Eukaryota; phylum Apicomplexa; class Conoidasida; order Eucoccidiorida; family Sarcocystidae; genus Neospora; species Neospora caninum. Next base: position 724,546 of record NC_018389.1, read on the forward strand.
TTTTTCCCGGTACAAAGGGCCGTAGAGACTTTCTAGAGCGATCTGCTTCCTATTGTTGGTCTGCCTCTGTGTTCGTTGCGCGCTTTCTCCCGAAAGGCCCGAGAAACAATGCCAGTCTACAAAAAAGTTCGCCTCATCGGTTCAGGGTCTTTCGGCCGAGCGTATCTCGTTCGAGACAAGGACGACGCACAGAAACTGTACGTTCAAAACGAACGCTGATCTTCTACATGAGGCAAAGCGTAGTGGGGGTGGTCCTCCTTAACCGGAAGCAACGAAAGATGAGTCTAACACCGCGGAAGCGTTGTTTCTATACACCTGTCGCAAGGAAACCACTAAGTCTACCGTGGGAGGACGAAACGCACGAAAGCGTACGGATACGCTTTTATATCAACCAGCAAACTCTTAACCTCAGAGCAGAAGTGACCGTCCGTGCCTTTGGGGGGGGGGGGGGGGGGGCAATGGTCTGTGATGTTTTACGTTTCTCGAGAGAGGGGGAACAGGCTCTTGGATCGCGCTTTACTCGCTTCTCCGTTTTTCGTTACGTTCCTCTTCTGCTAATTCGAACGTGTGACACACGCAGTTCGTGATCGTTCCCTCGAGCGTATCTGAGAAAAAGACTTACAGGAAAAAGACAAGGGAGAAAGAAACGACGCCCGGACACGTCTGCTTATACTGGATCGCCCGAAAGAAAAAGGAGTCTGCTGAGCTATGTTTCATGTTTCAGTCACGTGCTCTTCTTCAGCAGACCTGGTGAAACAGAAACGAACTTAAATCTGACTACGGAATACAGGCAAACTAACACACAGGCCTTTGCACTTACACACAGACCTCCACATAGAGATACAAATATGTATATATATATATATATATATATATATATAAACATATCTGCATCTCGATCGACGGATGAAACAGAAGACGCGTAAAGGTTTTGCGTTCCCACTCAGATGTGTCACTCTGCCCAGGGCGATCGGAGGAGCAGCTCCTGGGCAGGCGGTCTCTGCCGTCTTCATTGTATGATGTTCTGGCTTTGTTTGTTGCGAGTTGTGGCCCTCAGATACGTCATGAAGCTGATCGACATCTCACAAATGGATGGCAAGACTAGAGAAGACACCTTCAATGAAGCAAAGGTGTATTTTGTGGAAAGCAACCCAGCCTTACTCCGCTCAAAAAAGTGCATCTGGTCTTTGAGCCTCGCCGCCCTTCCACCGCTTCTTGTCACTCCTGTCTGATCTCAAAATTCAATCCGCCACGATTCCTGTGAACCCTCATCGTTTTGCAGACTGCTGTGCTTGATTCTCCTCACGTGCAGATTGTGCTAGATTTTACCTGGTGTCTTGGATTGAAACCGCAAAGAGTTGGAAACATTTTTCCACGTCTTGGTTCCTTGATCCTATCTCTTTTCTAGGTCCTCTCGACGCTCAAGCCTCATCCTTTCATCGTGCGATACCACCAGAGTTACATCTATGAAGACCACTTGTGCATCATTATGGACTTCGCTGCTGGTGAGGTAGAATTTAGACTCTTTCCAAGGTCTCTGTGTATTCTTCGCTTACACGTGTAGGGACGCGACTAGACTCGTTTACGCGTTCTCCTGGCTTCTACGTGCATACCTGCCTGTGCCGACAGTTGGTGGCACTACGCCACGAACGAAGGCGCGTTCCCCGTCTCCAAATGTCAAATGGGCTTCCTTGTGATCGAATATCTCTAGAAAACGATGGTACGACTGTGGATACAGTCTATTGTCTGTATTCAGACGTATGTATATATGTACGTATATACATACATATTTGTTGTATGCGTATATGTCTCTACCTGTTTCTGGGGGGTTCTTATGTATATGTTTGAACGCGACGGAGCTGCAATTTGAATTGTTAGAGAAATCAGATTTCCAACTTTTCTTGGAGTCTCGATGCCTACATACTCCATTGAGACTGCGCTTTATCTGCAACTTCAGCTGACGTATCGTGAACGTACTCCTGTGATTTCCGCCCGTACGTTCAATGTCTTCTAGAGAAATGAAACAGTGCGCGTTCCACTTTGCTGTTGCCGTGAGCAGCAAATGAGTGCGATATGGTTCCCCATCCTCTTTGGAAATTTTCTACCCCTTCTTCAGGTGGAGACATTGCAGCTCGGATTAAAGAGCAGAAGAAAACCGGCCAGAGATTCGACGAGAACCTGATTAAACGATGGATCGCCCAGGCTTCTCTCGGCCTAAACTATTTACACAGCATGCATATTCTCCATCGAGGTAAAGTACCAGGAGAAGTACAAAGCCCTCCACATACCTATGTATGTGGATATTTACGGATATGCAGACATTCATATACATGAATACTGTATATGCTTGGCCTCAGGCAGGGTTTTGAAAGGCACTTCGTTTTCTGGACATCCTCAGGAGTCTTCGTGTGCATTTTTGTATTTTGTTTGCCTGTCGCAGCTTTTGCCGCTAGCACACATGAGGTCTCTCCAGTCTGTGATTTTTCCTTTCAGACTTGAAGCCACAGAATCTCTTTTTGACGGCAAACGATGACCTGCAGATCGGAGATTTTGGAATCGCCAAGATGCTCGGGTCTCCGGCTGCATGCGCACAAACAACAATCGGCACGCCCTATTACCTGAGTCCAGAAATCTGCAAAGTCAGGGAAAACCGGGAAAGGGGGAAGAAATTTCATCCTCTGCGGGCGATTCATGGGAGCAGGAATCAGCGACCTTTGGTTGCCGTGATGACTACACCGGCGGAGAAAATATACATCACACAAGGAACACAGTACCATCTACTTTTACATAGTACAGAAGGAAACAAAATACAAACCGTGGCACATGTTCCTAGTTAGCTGCTCTTCACGAAATGAAAGAACAGAAACAACACGACTCGCAAGGAGAGTTATTCGCTTTTATCGGTAACAACAGGAGCGCAAACGCCAGCGCCACGCTCTTCCACACTCAGTGGTCCGGTAGAGAGACCGAAGGTTTCTCTTCTCAGCTTGGTGCGCGAAGCTGATTTAGAGGATCACGAGCAAGAAGGAAAACGAGAAGTTAAATTCCTCGCGTCCATGGTGATTTTACGAATTATTCAGAAGATATTGGTAGAATGCAACTGAGAATGAGACCAAAATCCTGGCTGATTACCCGCATATGCTTTGTTGTCTATTGACGGCTAAATGTGATTCAGGCCAAAATAGAAAGCCACAGCTTTGTACTTACAAGCAATTGGTTTCTTTTTTCACTGTTCGCGCTCGTCGTGGTTTATGGATTCCTATGCAGGGGCAGAGCTACTCGCTTCCATCAGACATTTGGTCCCTCGGATGCATTCTCTACGAACTCGTGAGTTTTCCCTCCGCAGACCGAGGAAGACTAGCTTTTTCTCCGTAGGACTCTGTTGCTCCTTCCTGCCGGAGCAGGCAGTCGCACTACGCCAACGAAAACATATGCAGGTAGAGGCGCATCTGGGAGCATACTGGACCGTACTCTTTCAAATATCATGATATCTTTCCATTCGTGGGATACTAAATAAGACACATATAGATACATGCATATGCGCCTATGCCCAATGATATGTAATTTGCATGCAGAGCTGGGTAAATGGTATAGGCTAACGTAAATGGACAACTACAATTATATGCAGCCTATGTTTGCTCATACATGTATATTTGTTTATCTTGTGTGTGTATATATGCATACATTTGCATGCGTTTCCGGTGTGTAACAGTGCGCTTCTGTTGAAACTGATTCTGTAGGCTTCCTTGACCGTTCCCTTCCATGCGAATGATTTGAAGGGTTTGGTAGACGCCATCTCCAAGCTCCCTGTAAGCTTCTTGTTCCTTTTAGTCTTTTGGCTCCTTTCCCACGGCAAGAAGATTTTTCCCTTCTCTCGAATTCGTACAGATTATAACAAGAAAACGCAGATTGGTAGTCCAGTGAAATTTTATTCAGGCGTACAAGTAGATACATAGAAGCTTATACGTAAACGGATGTATGTGAATATGTCTACACACAAGCGGCCGTCAGCAAAGAAAGTATGTGTGAATACTGGGTATTTTTCTATGTAGAGAGAGCAGTAGCATGCATATCCACAAATGTGTAAATATGTATAGAAAGAGATAGGTGATACTTGGATATATTTAAGGTGAAAGATATATACAAGAGCTGTTCCTGCTACTCACGTGCCTCTCCCACAGGTACCCGCCATGCCGTCCGTATACTCAGACGATCTCCGACAGCTGTGTAACGACATGCTGAACAGAGATCCATCAAAGCGCCCAACCGCAGCGCAGATCATTAGGATCCCTCCGATTAAGGTGTGCATATTCCACTCAGGAGCAGAGTAGAAGGTGCATTTGTGGCCAGGCAGACATGTTCACATGCAAAGTGCCGGTGCGAGTGCCGATAGCCACCTCTGGAGAGCTTCAATACATATATATATATATATATATATACTGGGAATTGTTCGTCGCTCGATCGATATATGTATAGACTGATGCTTTTAATGGAGAGCTAGACAACCACAGATAGATATGTCTCGTATACAAGAGAGATAGGGAATTGAAAGTTCCTGCTGTGGTGAATATAATTATCCTCCCCGCCGACGCGTAGATGAGAGAATAATTGAGAACGAAGAAATTGTGTGGTGGAAAAAGAAGGGAATAGGAGAAAAAGCACGGTCGTCCGTCCCTTTTAGTGGGGTGCCACCAAAGTAAATATTCTTTCGTTACTTTTCTGCTCAGGAGGAAATTGATAAAATCAAAGCAAAGAGAAGAAATTCCGCCAGCGTTGGTGTGCTCCCCTTTTCCGCCGTCCGGTCGTCTTCCGCTGTAGAGGCTTGATGACACAGCAGATGGAGAACACTTGTGAAAACGTTCTTTGATCACAATATCGGGATTCAACTACAGACGAAACAGTTTGGGGAAACCCCTCTACACACCAAGCGTGCAAAACAGCATGTGCGATTGTTAGACCCCTCGGAAAACGCGAACCCCGAAAGAATTCCGCCGTCTAGGAAACTTCACTCGAAGTTATAGATTGTCGGCAAGGAAAAACATGAAGAGAACGGTATTGTGCGAAAGCTAACGATTGCGGAAACGTTCTCGTCATACAAGTGCGAACACAAGGGTTTCTCGACAAGTCGGCAGATTTTCAGAGTTTCCAGTGCTGCCTTGATTCTCTTGTCAAATTTTCCTGTTTTCATATTCTCTATACTACCAAAGTTTTCCTAACGTTTCATGCCAATGCCCCTGTGCAATACTCACCCCGTTGTTGCTTATACTCAGGCCGAGAGACTCCGTTTTCTCAGCACAGATAAAAGCTATTCGAAAGAGACACAGTATAGTCAGTTGAAGAATTTACATCGGTTCTGTACAAGCGAACCTACACGCATAATGTGACGGTCCATCATGAGGAAATGCCCCCGTCCTTAGAGGGAAAATACCTAGATTCGCATAGGCGAAGTGAATTCTGGTAAGTACAAACCTTGTGTGGCGACGTTGGGCTGTTAGTTGATCGAGGCAAGTGGGAACACTGCTGAGTCTTCAAAGAAACCGAGATAGTTACATATAGCGCTGGCCATAAAGTCTCAGAGGATAATTAGATGAAGCGCAACGCTATTTGTTGACAAGTGTGCAACAATCACAATCTAGTGTCCGTGTCACCTCTACAAGAGCTTCAACTTGAAATAGTTTTTAAAAATCGCGTGCAGTTCTGCCCATTGCCTTAGTTCCTCATACACACAGAAAAATAAGCTTCAACCCAGAGCGTCTAGCCTCTTTAGAACCAGGGCCGTATATTAATGGCGGCCACAATAAGGAAGTTGGAAGCACCGCTTCCTAATTCCTCCTCAGCGGAGTCCGAATCGATTTATTCGGTGGCTCCACAGAAAGGAAAGTACAAGAGGATGGCGGAAGCTATTCTCGGCAAGGGACGGCGAGCAAAATGGCAGAGAAGAGAGTGACTTGTGTTAACTTTCACTCCCCTTAAGTTTGGAGTGTCTCATGCCACAATAGAGCCGTCTCACTCCTGAGACAACTCCATTCATGAGTATACGTTGGAACAGGCATGCGCATTTTGGCCTCGCAGTACGCACATGGAAACGGCAATGAGACTCCGAAGAAGCCGTTGAAACGCTATTATTCATGTAGTTATGTCCTCTTCGGATGGCGGTTGCCAGTCAAATTCGACGACACTTACCTATCTTAATTCTTCCCTGACAAGTCCATTCCCTTCATTATCTGTGATTTAAACCCCCCTTTCCCACAAGAGACACGTTTACGCACCATCTAAACGGTGATAATCAAAGAGGCGTAACGCTTTCCACCTGATGACGATGAATGGTGAGCTCGAACCCTCGCATAGAAACCGCGCGACTGCAGAGATTTTGCTGGGAAAAGCCGGCCGAATGGAGAAAGAAGACAGCAAGTGCTGAGGTGTGCTCTTCCACTCGAGAAAGAGTATTAAGCCGCCAGCCGTTTTTCGGCATCTATCGCGGGTTACAGTGAAATTCTCGCGAACACGACAGATGCCTTCCACCACAGAATATTGCCATCTGCGGGCATCTGCTTCACAACCAGACACGGTGTACCGTTTTTTCCTGCCAATGGCGGCGCCATACCACTGGCATCGACGGACGTTGTGTCAAGAATAGTCCATCTATCCTTCTCTTCGTTTTAGGTGAATCAATAAAGAATGGGCCAGACTGCCCAGGTTTTTGGTCCGGTTAGGGAATATCCTCATTGAGAGATAGAAAACGACACGGTTGCGAAAAGCTGTCGCTGACAAAGTTGCATGCTCCGAAGATAAGGTTGCCTGCCTGCCTCGTAAGATATTCAATATTTTACTTTTCGTGATAACAGCTACGCAACTGTGATGCCGCCGCTTACGAACAAAAGGTTAGGTGACCGCAAAGTGATACGTGTCAACTTTCATGTGCCACCGAAGCACGAGGTAGTTTCACCTGCTAACTCTCCTGGTCTTCTCCATCGGGGGGCTCCACTTCCGCAGACAATCTCCGCGAGACACCGCCAAGCATGCCGCCCGTTCAACAACACTCGGCTCATCAGAAGCTTTGTAGCAGATGCCATTCATACTTCGATCCTTCCGATGAAAAGGCACGAAGTTCAGGTTGTAATTTTCACCACCAACCGTACGTGAATCGCTACCACCCGGAAGGAGAGAAGTACTATGCGGCGGTGGAAGAGAACCCGAAACACAAAGGATGGAAAGGCTCTTGCTGGTAGGTTGCTTCGCCCAGTGAACCGTGTTGTTCTGAGAAACACGGCTGTCTCAGCGACAATTTTGGGAGAAGGGACTCCAGCTAACGGCCCGGTTCATGTTGCACTTTTGCTGCTACTGTCTTCTCTTCCAGGGAGTGCTGCGGTGCTGAAGACAAGGAAACACCCGGTTGCACCTGGGGACCACATGTGACTTATGACGACTAAGACGGTGAACAGATCTCTGTTGCGGTACGAGATCTTTATGCCGAATGGAAAGACAATTACGGAGTTGCGTCAGGCAAAGCGGCAGGCGGGTTTGAGTACAAGTGCGCATAGCTGTCAGAGGATGCAAACGCGGAGCGGTAGACGTCAAAGCATTAGTCATGACATTCACAGCCATACGAAGACACTGGGTAGCCAGCAGAACTGTGTTACGTAAACAAATCAGCCATCAAAGTTCGTCCTTTGTACGTGGAGTTTTGCGGTGTATTCTCTTGAAGTTTTCCAGCGTGACTTCCTGAAGAGCAAGACACGTGAGGCTGGTGTAGCCGTTGCTGGGTTATTGCTGCCTACGTAGAATATTTTCCCCATGTTCCTGCAAAGCATGCCATGTGAAAAGGGAAGCGCATGTTTTTTCAGGAGGGTAACAGTTACCCAATTTTAATCCCAACTCTTCTGAAAGACAACTCTTAGGATCAATAGGTCTTTGCGAGTGTCTTGTCTGACATACCTGATTTCGCCAACACACATTCCAATAATCCCCCTGTTCAACGGGGTGACATTATGTTTTCCCACCTGTTTGTGGGCCAAATGTGTGTGGTGACCAAGGTCTGTAAACACGTTGCTCTTACTTCGAATCCTTGCAGTGCATGCCCGAACTCCTTGTTCTAGCACGGCGAGAGTGGTCTGGTTTCCATGGAACACCTTGCTCTAGAGAGGCCTACCTCGAATAAGTGTGGCAGTATCTTGACACCCGGAGCTGCGTGGATCAAGTTTTAGCGCAAGTGTAGCGGGAGTGTATGAGTCGTCGTACCGAACGATCGCATGCGTATTTCTGCCCAGTCGTTTAACCTCAAACCGCAACGCGAGGATGACTCCTTCAGCACGCGCACACTGAACTCTCCTTCTTCCTCTTCGCGTGTGAGATTAACGAATTCGCCACTCGACACATCGTCCCGAAGACGAGGAAACACTGCAGGTGGGGGTGCTGCCCAGCAGTGCCCCACTGGGACGCAACATAGTAGTGTTGCTAATAGACGGAATAGTGCTCTCATCTTTGTGCTTTTGGGATCGGAAGGGGCGTGACTTGAGTTACGGGTCGTTCCTCCACTGTCCAGCATGTTGCGTCTCTTCTGGAGATGCAGTTCCACTGTACAAACACTGACCTGTGGCTAAGCGCATGCGGTGTTTTGCTTTTATGGACCTCTCGAGACCAGACCTAGACGCTTGGGTTCGAGGAAGCGCGTTCTGTTGATCTGACCATACTCTGGTACAATCATGAAGCTAATTGTGAGCATTGGAGCTCTTCTTTGCTCCGGCATCGCTTTGGGGGTGAGCGGTCTGAGAGTTCAGGCGTCAAGCACCACACTCAGCGAGCAGACGCTGCTCCCGGTTCCGAGATTGTTGAACCTCCCTGTCCCCAGATTCAACCCCATGGTGTGGCTTACAAACATCATTTTCCCGGGAGAGGAACCTCGCTCCTTCCGGACGTACTTCTCTGCCAAAGGGTGCCCGACGTGGTACGTTGACCCAAACAGATCGCCTACCTTGTTCGATGAGGATTTTGTGGTGACAAACGGCTGGACGTATGATGGGGTTTATCACACGATCGACTATCACGGCGCCGAAGAAATGGTCGAGCCAGCACATCCATTCCCTTTTTTCTTTTTGCCACAAAGAGCCTCATCACGAGCAGCCCTAATTAAGCGGAATTTCCTTTGTCAAAATTCGAGGGTCCAGACAGAAGTTATGCTCCGCAGCGCCCACGAAGCTGGCGTAATCTTCAGGGGAATAGGCGAGCGAAACTTTTGGGCAGTTCTCTTGACCGCCGGAAACGGCCTCCAACTCGTGCGGGTGAAGGACGGAGAGCGTCTTGTGCTAGCAAGCCTGCCCTACATGAATGTCATGCGTAAGGTTCACTACGCCAGAATCAGTGGAGTTCCAGTACAGTTATTGTTCGTTTCAGCTGGCCAGTGGTACTCTGTTGCCGTCGAGGAGCAACTTGGTGACATACGACTGACCGGAGGTAGTTAGTCGGCAAGACGCCCACATTATCTTTAGTGCACGGCGTCTTTTGGCGGACTAGGTGTGACCGGAGAGAAACAGCAATCGGTCATGTACCAAGCACAGTCGGACGACGAGTTTTCTCCCCGCGGGCGTGAGGACGGTAAGACATTCAAGTGACCCAGCTGATGGTTATGTTGGAGACGCCAGTTGCTGTAGATGTGGGAGCTGCCGGCTTGCTGGCGAGCGGCGGCAGTGCGCGGTTTCGGAATACTATTTTCGGTATGAACGTTTTGTCTCTTACGCGAAAGTGACTTGACACTTCGGGGCCATATTCCAGCTGACGTCAACTGGTACTTATTCATCCAGGGTGTCTGTGTACCATTGTAGGCAAATACAGACGGTCTTAGGCAGGGCGCTGGCAACCCTCGAGGAATTGCGAAGCAGCTTCAGGTATTCCAGTTCCCAATAGCAATTCCAATATCGTTGTATTGACAACAAACGTCTCCGGAGGTTACGGCAGGGTCACTAGGCCAAGACACAGCCATCATAAAAGAGCTTCCTGAAGATTTAAAGAGCTGGTGCCCGTACGGTACGCGTTTGATTTCTGCAGGCAATCACTGGATTTTCGCATATTTAGAATTCCTCTGTGTTGTTGGCAGGAGCACGGTGCGCTGGTGGACCATTCGAGGACTGAATACAGTCGGGATGCACCCTGAGACGACAACTTGATATATATGCAGCCTCATCTCGGGGTGTAATGGACCGTGTGAATACCCTTTTGCCGTTTGTATATTCAGTGAACATGATCGGTGACCCTCACTGCGGGGTGCAGTTTCGTTTTATGGAAGATTTTGAACATGAATCGGGGCTTGAGGCGACCCGCGTCGATCGTCAAAGAACCTGAATAAACAGTTTGCTCAAGAGGTCATCTTCATCCCATCCACGTAACTCTGCGTCGGGAGAACTCCTCTTCGCTGCATCATGTGCTATTCCTGCATTCATTCCTAAAGAAATGTCGTCGAGACGTCTTGCCTTGAGAATGGTGGGCGCTTCACATTGTGTGCAAGAAGACTCGAGCTTCGTACTCGTTTTCCGCACACCGGCTGATTTAAAGAGGAGACGCTCTTCAGCTATTGCGTGAGTACGCACTGATGTGGAAGTCGGGGTGGTTAGTTCTACACTAGATGTTTCTTCGTCATCACTCTTCGGTACTTGCCGATTACCCGTAGCTGGCAAGCATTCTGAAACATCGGTTTCGTCTGTCGTGGAGCTTCTCTCGGTGCCGTCTGACAACAGTGATGAGAGCTTCTGCGATAGGCCTCGACAGAAGCGTTGGGGCACAGCTTGCTCGCATCCACTTGTCTTCCCCACAGGACTGATCCGCAGGGTACGTTGGCATGGACAGGGTACCGATGACACTCGTCGGGCGCAAATGAAAGGAAGTTCAACAGATTCATGGCTTACGCTCCTGTCTGTCCCTATCGCGGTGCCCGCTGTTCGATCCACATCACGACAGGGCGCGTGATGCTTTGTGGGATGTCCCTCCGACCTGTATCGAATACGGTTACAGCGCTGGGCATCCGCCAAGAGATAAGGCCTGTGGGAGTTTGGTGCGAAGTGACAGGCGCGCGCAGCTATTGCCGTCAAACCGCCAGCCTGTTGACGTCTAGGGGCGTGCAAGAGTGGCTCATATTCACACTGTATCTGCTCCACATTTCCTCGGAAAAACGGCTGTGTACGTCTCCGGGGTACCGCCCAGTTGATGACACAGCTCGACTGGCTCGCCGAAGACATTGAGAAGAGGGTGCCGTCAACAGCTGAACGCCGCAACTGTTCTAGCGGCGGACAATGGACGCAATCTTCGTGTTCTGTAACCTTGGGCAAGATGTTCGAAGACACATCGCCGGTGATACGTAGACAGTACCCTCCCTTTCAATGCCATGCGGAGTTCTCTCATGGACAATCTCCAACGTCAAACCGAATCTGTGGTGGCCGCCCACAGCAGCAGCGGGGGACATGCTGAGGATGTATTCTGTCCCACGATGATGAAGCCACATCCCCCATTGACGAGCTCTCGTGTGTTCGATTTGCGATCTGCGCTCTGGGCAGTGGTCGGCCGAAGTGGAGGATTGAACCAGTTGGTTCCGGCTGCAAGTTTGACGTCTTTCCTCGTGAACATCATCGGTATGCAGTGCCTCCCCTCTGCCGGTAGGCCCCACAGAAAATAAGCCAATGTAGACTTATGAGGCGAAGCACTCGTTCGCTTGTGCCTGGATGAGTGTGCAAGACACGATCCTTGTTATCAGGGACAGGCATGTTGATCTGTCTTTCGTTTCTGAGGTCACTCCAATACTACAAAACACTGGAGAAGGCGCCTCCATGCATCACACGTTACGTTGTCATGACGGTGTCAAAGTTTGGAAGGCTTTTCGAGAAGGACGCATTTTACCACAATGAGAACCAGTGTCCGTGCATGTACAAGGTGCCAAAGTGTCTAAAGTTAGGAGAAAAAACATAGAGAGAAAGTAGTTTTATCTGAACCACTGCGGGGCAGCTTCAATCCGGCAGAGACTTGAGGTGGATGCCCGATACTGCCGCCACGGGAACGTACGGGGCAGGTGAGTGGACAGGCAGGCCGCTACTGAGGCCAGATTGCTTTGACAACTACAGCGGAACGGTGAAAGTCCCAGGCAACATGACTCTGAAGAAACGGCTTCTCTGTGGGCAGCTATATGGGAATTTGTGAGCGGGGCCCACGCCGTTGTCAAGCAAAGGTAGCGCCCGTGCACGCGGAGCCTGATAGCGAGCGGGTCTGAAGCCCGAGAGCCTACAACAGATGAACACGTCCTTCCATGTCGGAGCAGAGCAGTGGAGAATTTCTGGTGTCCGGTGCCCAGCAGACACATGAAAGAATGTCTCCTGGTACGTTTTAGAGCTGACATCTCTTCTTCAAGGTCGTTCTGCTCGCCGCCGCGATTTCCAGCTGTCCGGGTATTCGGCTACCATGCATGCAGTCCCGATACGCAGCTCTTGGGAGTTGTTTGATTACAGAGTAAAACACATTTTGAGGAAACCACCTGAAGGTAAAAGAGGGAGCAATAGGGGAGGTAATTGTCTGCAGGTACCCACCTCATCCAGAGTAGCATCGATTTTATCATGCTCTGGTATCCTTCGTATACAGCCGGTGCATGCTGAATAGTCTGCGACATAGCAGGATCACATGCACTCTGACCGGAGACTTTTCAACTTTTTTAGCGAGGTCTCTGCTTAAACGTCAAACGCCACTGCTAACATCAATCCGTTTCGCAGCCGCGGACACCCTTACTGGCGGCGTACAGGGGATAAATCCGAACAGACCGCGCCTCATACATGATGTAAGCAAATGAAAGTTGAACCGAAACAACAGGGCTGCAGAAAACGTTCCCTGAGGAAGCACGTTCGTAGCTGACCGAGAAATCCTGGCCCTTCAAAAATCACTAGCGCTAAAAGCAGAGTTTGCGATGGTACCCGGAACAGTTGTTTTTGGTTGTTCCCACGGAACAAACTGCACCCAAAACAGGGAACTGATCGCCCGCCAAGCAAACAGTTTGTGCCAAAGGATCTGGAGGGCCTTTTCCAAACTGCTAAGTCTGCGGTGGGTCAGCGTGCCTCTACCACCAACTTTTTTCGAGCCCAGTGCGTGGAATTAAGGCTACGCTAGGCTGGGGGAAGCTTTTGAGGACCAGCACAGTGTGCGAAACCCATGTACACGTATCATCCACGGCAAATATCTAGAACACCAAAGATGTGGATGCGTGTCCTGGCAGTATGCTTGCAGTAAACAAAACCTGCTTTGTTCGTGCCTCGCTTGCGAGGGTGTCGCCTGGGGCATCCATCACTCACGAAGGATGGACGAGAGAGGCTGAGTGTGTTCGAACCCTGAAAGGCGGCCGCGTGCACCAGTACGCGCCGTTACTACGCGAAATTCGTAATGCCTCGACTGCTTTTGTCAGAGATTCGATGATCCGATTACATATATGTGGACATTGCCCCTAGAAGCGATGCACTGCGGGAATTGAATCTTTTCAAGACAGCTTCCACACCACGACGGTTTTTTGTCAAAAAAATTGCAGCTTGCTTCCCATGTGCGACTCCCGCACCAGAAACGGCGTGCCGCTTCGCAGTCTTGTTCATTCCAAAAGATTACATCCCGATAAGAGACGCCTGCTGTATTTTGAAAAGTGGACGAAAACCGCAAAATCACCGCCGACGCTTTCTGCCTCGCGAGTCAGAATCGTCCTCGTCTCTATCCCGCACCCCACTTGTTTTCATGCGATCATCAAAATGCCTGTCGCGACGTGACTGACAGGTTTGCTCGCGGAAATCCCTTCCCGCGGCACGCCTCGGCTCATCATATTCTCGCACACACTGGGCCTGCGACTCCCTCCGTCCAGGTGGAGATCCTGCGGCTCGTCGGGGCCCAGATTCGTTCCGGGTTTCTCGCTTCGGACTTCGCGGGCGGTATCTGCCTGTTGAGTATCTGTCTGTTGAGCCCCTTCTGTGTCTGTGTTCACTCAAGCTGGAACTTCTGTCTCGTTCTGCTCGTCGGCGATCTCGCGATCGAGCCCCGTCTGGAGAGAGCGCCTCTTTCGATCGGAAATCAGACTGCCGCCTGGCGTCTCTATCGCCACGCAAGCGATCGCCCATTCGTGCACTTCCTGAATCTCGATGCCTTCTCTCTACCATGTCTGGCGAGCCGCGTCGCCGAGTGGAGTTGCAAAACGGGGCGTTTCCCGCTGGCTCGACTCTCGATTTTCGGTCGGTGTGCGAAGCCTCCGTTTTGACTCTCATGCCAAAGCTTCCGCAAGGTGTCTCGCGGTCTCGCCGCTCCCGACGACCGGGAGATCGCTTGCGGCGTGGCGACGACGATGACGAGCTAGCCGAGCTGGACGAAGATGAAGACGTGCTCCGTCTGCGGCTTCCTTTCATTCGCTTCTTGTCGCGGCGGCGTTTCTTCTCCTTCCTGAAAAAACCGACATACGACCGGACACCTAACACTCCGCGCGTCTCCCCTTCGCAAAAAGAGAGTTGTAGGGCGCTGTGTGTCTGAGACCCGTCCCCTGAGCCATACACACCACGCGACGGAAAAACCTTCCACACACGGACGCGCAGGAGTCAACTCCGTCTCACAGCTTCAGTTCGCGTCCTCCAGCTGTCGATTTACTAATAGGGAAACCACACAGCAAATGAACACCCAAATACACTGCATAACGAACAAGAGAGACACACTTGCGAAACGTGAGGAGGGAAAAAGGGTTGTGGCAAAAGCATGCAGGCATCCAAAGGAGAGGAAAGGGCGTCTCCGGACGGCAGGCTTGTAGAGTACTCGAGATGACGCGTCTTCTACTGCGTCGCGGAGGTCATACGCGCATGCATGTTTTTCACACACCGCGGTATAGAAAAGGAGCGCGAGAGAACGCGAGAGAGCTTTCGACTGTTCCTTCCCTTCCACTTTCCGTCCCGGCGGGCACATGCTTTCTCGCTCTTCCTGCCACACACACTCATCTGACTCCCGACTTCTGTGGACGCACTTCTTTTCTTTTTTCTGTTTTTTTCGCTTGGCGCGTTCTTCGTCGACTTCGCCAGCAGCCAGCCTTCCTCCTCGGGAGTCCTCGCCACCGTGCCGGTCCTCGTAAGGGTTGCCCACGAGCAGATTCTTCGGCTTCTGTCCTCTGACGCACGCACAGGAAGGGAAAAAACGGAAAAAGAAATCTCTTACGTTGCACTTGTCCGCCTCGCCACTTGAGCCGGCAGGACGACGCTGCTCAAACAAGACGATGCAATTTGTAAGGCCGCGGCACGAACACATGCCTAAAAGCACAAGAATACATATATGCATATAGATATGTAAATGCATGCATGCATATATACATACACATATACATACAGGTACATACACATGCGATGAACAGCTGTGCGGCGTGATGCCCCTTCGCCCTAGAGGAAGCGCAGCCAGAGAACACAGACTTACAAGGCTTCTCCCATTAATTCATTTTCAAAGTTCTTCACTCTCTGCGTTTCTTCGTCGAGGTCGTCCGGCGCCGTTCCACCCCGCTGCTTCGTCCACCAGTCGTGCTTCACAAACTTTCCCCCACGAGAGTAAAGGCCGATCTTCATGCTGGCTCCTGCGAAATAGATGTAAACAGGGATAGCATGGGGGAGCCGAAGAGACAGATTAAGAGAGAGATTAAGCGATTAAGAGAGAGGTGAAGAGGGAGAAGAAGAGAGAGATTAAGAGAGAGATTGAGAGAGAGAATGAGAGAGATAATGAGAGAGAGAGAAGAGAGAGAATAAGAGAGAGAATAAGAGAGAGAGAAGAGAGAGATTAAGAGAGAGAGAGAGTAAAAGAGACACTAAGACAGCGAATAGGAGAGAAATTAAGAGAGGGAGGAGCGGCAGCGGACGAAGACAGAGGAAGCAGAGCTCTTTCCGTCTCTCGCGAAAAGCACAAGAGACGCAGTCTTCCCTGTCGTTCATCGGTCTCGTCGACAGGTTTGGTTCATTGAGAAAAGAATCTGGAAATCTCACCTAAGTAGTAATCGTAGTCTTGACTCGTTGTGAGAGAGTCCCACTTAAAATCTTCTCGTCCCCCTCTCACTCCCTCTCGAGGAGGGCTCTGACGAATATAGACCGCCATGGCTTCAGCTCGGAGAGAAAGAGATGAACGTGTGCGTCACTTTTCCTCTTAGAGTGAAGAATCACAGTCTTCAGAGATTCGGCACATCGCAAAAAGCGACTGCCTCTCTGTCCCGGATTTCTCTTTGGGGATGTGCCGACTGGCGTGGCTGTCAGCCGAAGCGGCCGAAGTTGTCCTCGGGTTTTCAACTGGGCGAGAGTGCTTAGGCATCCGCGGCGGAAAGTTGTCTCTCTCTTTCCCCTTCTGAGGAAGAAAGGAGCTTCGACCAGCGGCAAGGAAGGAGACAGCTAAGCGCGAGTCCAGACACCGGAAGAAAACTTGCAAACGGCTCCGCATAAGTGGACAGAGAGGCAGCCAGGGTGGGCTGCGGACCCCACTGCGAAGAAGAATGCGAAAACAAAAGGGGAGAAGAAAGAGAAGAAGAGAGAGTAGACGGAAAGAAAGAAAGAGAGAGAAGAAGAAAGAAAGGTGAGGAAGAAAGAGGAGGCAGGGAAGGAGAGAAAGTACCTCTTCGTTACAATCGGAACTGCGTGAACGTTGTCAAGGAGAGGAAATGAAGGCGCTCCTCGATGGCAAATGGGACAAGAGAGCGACGAGGCGAGCTCCTGGAACCCTTCATCTTCCGCAGGACGGACATGGAAAAGAAGAGAGCGACGTGTGTCCAACGGTCCAACGATCGTCGCTGTTCCCGACCTCTGTCAAGAAAGGAAGGACGTAATCCTCCAGAGAGACGGAAGTACGTCCTTTGCGCCCGCAAGAGAGCTCTTCTCCTGATTCCGCAAACGTAAGGAACTCTTTAAGGTGTGCCTCTCTGGAGCAAAACTCGAAAACTTGGTAAAAAGAGAGGAAACACAGCGGAAGCGACGAGTCTTTTTTCTGGTGTAAACGTCGTAGAGGAGACGCGAAAAGATGTGCGACTTGTTCCGGAGACCGCGCCAGCATGCGCGACCTCTCGCATCGATGCCCATAGTCAAACTGGCATAGAAAAGGAAGTGTGTGTCTTGAAGTTTTCCCTCTCGGGTTTTTTCTCGCTTGAAAAAGTGACCTTGTCTCCTCTTTCCGTTCTCGCCCTCCGCCAGGCGTCGCGGAAACAACCGGAAAGTGAATCAACCTCAGCACTGTCTCAACTGGAAGCCTCGATTGCCGTAAACCGCTGCGCGATTCTCTCATGTCTTGCCGTCTCTCCTGTCGTTTGCCCCCAAACAAAAACCGATGCTCGACACTTGCTTTGTTGCAAAAACGGCGGTTTTGGTCATCACGCTCCATCTTGTCACGCCGGTTGATGAGTTACCTATCCATCTTTCTCTCCGCTGTCCTTTTATCTCCTTTGTTACATTCAGCAGCTGGTATACACGTTTAATCGCGGTTGACCAGGAGTCGACAATGTAGATATACATGTACACATGCATATTTTTATATTTTTATATTTATACACGTGTCTCTGTCTATCTGCATATACTTTTTAGATGCCCGTATGGATGAACACCAGACAAACGTGAATGCACCAGGGGAGTAATTCCAGCTCTTCTGTCATATGCTTACACCTGCACGTGAGTATATAAGCGCGTGTTTTGCACATTTCCACGTCCTTTTTGGATCTTCGTGGAAGGCTCGGTTTTAGCCGGAAGGTGATTTTGTCAGGCCCGCACGACACACTGGACGTCAGCTTCTCTCGGATTTCTAGAACTCTCGAGGGTGCGGCGGCGCGGAAACCGCGGGAAACACAGACGCACACGTTCCTACGCCTATCTCATGGGAAGAGGCGCTGGATCTGTCCCTCTTTTTCCATGTGCTGGGACGTTGGATGCCTCCTTTTTTTTGGCGGCGCGGGTTGATGATGTTCCCGCCACCCGCCGAGTGTATGTACACTCAAACACATCGGGTGCCTGCTTGGGTGTAGCAAGATCTCGATGTACTCTTTTCTTCATGTAGACGTACCGATCTGCGCCTGAGCCCAGATGTGGAGGGGGAGAGAATCGATGGCTGGGAAGGCCTCGCGTGTTTTTCTGGCTCTCCTCTTTCTTCTGTTTCCCCGCCGGAGCCTCACTTCACGCGTTCATCGGCCTCCGACCGTGGCTTCCTTCCCTTCCTCTTTTGTCTCTTTTTTCCCTTTGGCCTCGCCCTCTTCCTTTCGATCACCTTTGCCAGCGCCTTCCTCGTGGGCCTCGCCTTCTCTCGCCTTTGCGTCGGCTTCTCCTTCACGTTCTTTTCCGTCCGTCGCTCTCTCTGATTCTCGTGATCGACACGTGCGCGTCTCTCCTCGCTTCTGCGCCTCCGCCTCTGCGCGTCGCGTGCGCGGCTCTTCGGAGTCCGGTGTCCCTCTTCTCTGCCTCTCTCTCTCTCCTTTCTCTTTTGAGGAACAACCCGAGCACAGGCACGGCATTCGTTTGCGGGGCCTCTCGCAGCCGCCTACCCCACACAAACGACCTCGCTTTCCCCTCAATTCCCAGCTCGCCCCGACTGCTCTGCATGCCTCGTCGAAGGCGCCTCCGTGCCCCCAAAATGACGGCGAGGCCTTCAGCCGCCTCCTCTCTCTCCTGCGTCAACATGGCGCCTACATCGCGCCGGGAGGCCTTGAACTGCGGCCGAGTGACATCCTGGATTCTCCCGATTCGGCCTTTGCGTCTGCGGAGACAAGCGGAGATTCCTTCGAGGCAGACGGACGGCGCGTGGCGGAGCCCGCCGCGACGAAGGACCAGGAGAGACGAACGCGAATCCGAGGTCTGTTTGCAAGTCGCCATTTCCACCCCGGCGAAGTGGTGGCGGTGATTCCGCGCCGGCTCCACTTCTGCGAGGAAAACCTCCTTGCGTGGCTGGGAGGCAGGAAAGACGCAGCGCACGCAGCGCCCGCAACGCCAAGGGAGGAACGGGGGGGGGTTGTGTTCCCCGGTTCCACTTTCCCGAGCTCTCAAGAAAGAGACTCTTGTCCCTCGGCCTCTGCCGCGCCTCGCTGGAGAGAGGCATGGCAACCTGCAGACAGCCGTGACGGGGACGAGGAAGCGCACCCCCGCGCCGTGCGCGCCTGTCTGTCGCCACAGTCACCAAACGAAAAGGATAGACTCAAATCTCTGTGCCTCTTCAAAACGCTTCTCCAGGTCGACTCCCTCGTGGGCAACTGGCAAATGCGTCTCGCCGTCGCCCTGTTGCTCTTTCGCTCCCTCTCGCCTTCCCTCTCGCCTTCCCTCTCGCCTTCCCTCTCGCCTTCCCTCTCGCCTTCACTGTCTCCTTCTCGGCCGCATGCGTGTGCCTCGGCTTCTGTGCCAAGGGCGGGTCTTCCGCGCGATTCAGAGGCTGCAGTTTCGCAGATCTGGGATTTGTGCGTGTCTCTTCTGCCTCGCGATCTTGGCCACATGCCTCCGTTCTGGGAGTTGAGGGCACTGCGAACGCTCGAGCACCGGATTGTGAACGCTGTTCTCAAGCGGCTGTTTACCTTCCAGTGCGTCGCCGACGACATCGATCGCACCCTGTCTTCCTCCTTCCCAGAAAGCCCCTTTCCAGGAGAGTCCGGGACTCTCGCTCTGCCAGAAGACACCTTCCACGTCGAGCAACTTAAATGGGCTGCATGCATCGTTTCCTCGCGGAGTTTCCGCGTCGACTGCGCGGCGTCCGTGGCGCTCGTGCCTCTCCTCGACCTGATCAACTGCGGAGGGAAGGGCGAGGTAGCCCCAAACGCGAAAGTGACAACATGGGATCGAAAAGGTCCCCGCCACTCCGGAGACAGGCGAAGCGCCGTGTCAGAGGCTAGAGCTCTGCAGACGGCTGCCGGTGACAGCGAGACGGCTCGGCGTTTCGAGACGGAAGCTCTCCGTGAAGAGAGAGAGGAGAGGGCTTTTGAAGACGGCGTTGGGATTGTGGCAACCAGGGACATTCACGCTGGAGAAGAAATCCGCATCTCCTACGGCGAGGACACCGACCGGCTCTTGCTCAACTACGGATTCTTCGATGCCGCTCCTCGGTAACTGTCGACCGCCATCATGACGACACTTGAACCCTTTGCACAAAGACGATTTTCCATGTACATATGTACATGCTCTCTACCGCTTCGTGGGCGCACATACGGAAAAGTGCGTCTATGTCTCTTACCTCGTTCTCTGTTTAGCATCCTTTATGTATATCTACGTATCAATATCGGTATGTCTTATCTATATCAGTCTAGATCTACGGATCGCTATGCAGCCATCGTGGGTGGTTTGGAGAGACGATGCGTCTGTGTCCTGTGGATATATGCACACACGTGAGCGCGTGTCGGCCTTGGCAGATAGCTCTGTGAGGACCGGCTGCGTGGCCATTGAGCGTCGCATTCTCGCGTTTGAGGTTGAGCTGGGTGTGGTTCTCGGTTTCTTCAGAGTGATGAAGACAAACGTCTTCTTCTCTGCGACGCTGGTGCGAGCGGCGCTGGCTGCAACGGAGGTTCCAGATCTGCTGATGCTCTCGGGGTTCGGGGGCCTTCCTCCGCGTCAGTCAGCGGCGCTGAGAGCGCTTCGCTTGATTCCTGATCCGACGCTGCCACCGACGGCCGCCCCGCGGTTCTCCCCCCTCGTGGACGTTTTCGCCGGCGAGCCTGTTGTCGAAGGCAGGCTCTTGGCGGCCGCGCGGGTAAGGCAGCCGAACAAGGAAAGACCTTTCTCGAGTTCTTTAATCTGGGGAAAATTCGGAACCCGAAAAGTGCGGAGTTTCGGGTGGAAGCCACCCAGAGCCTGTCGCGCCCAGAAAGAGACGGAGAAAACGGAGAGAAAACAGAGAGGCGTGAAGCCCAGAGGGAAGGGACGAGACAGAGAAGCAGTGGGAAAGTCGAGGGAGACGATGGAAGAAAGGGTCAGGGCGGGACAAGACAGAGAAGCGCGGCGAAGTGCGTCAGAAGTTGCGGTGTTTTTGGGTCGTCGAACCGACGACGAAAGATGAAAGAAGAGGGAGATGAGAAGGGGAAACTCGGGGAATGTGCAGGCCAACTGGCGTTTGTTTGCGGAGTGCAGGTTTTGATGCTGGACGAAGACACCCTAGGCTCCGAGATCGACGTCGAGACGGCGGCGGACTGGGAAAGGCCCTTCTCTGCAGAAAACGAGGTAGGGGCGAGTTCCCTGGCGAACACAGAGAGATGTTCCTTGGGCATTCCGCAATCAGCCATCAGTTGCAACCAGTCAGGTGACAACGGGAAGAAACGTTCCTCGCCGGTTGCCGCCTAAATCCTCTCGTGACTCGGTGTGTAGCGGCGGTGACATTCTCGAAAGAGAGCTCCCCTGTCTCTTTTTCAATCCCCGTTGCCGCTGTTCCGCTCTCTGGCGCCTTTCGCGTTTCGACCGTCGTTCTGTCCTCCGTTTCCCTGCGCACTTCCTGCGCCTTTCTCTTCCCTCGCGTCTCTGTCGTTGGTCGCGCACGCCTCGCGCCTCTTTCCGCCCACATTCCCTTTTTTGGTCTTTTGTGGGGTGTCTCTCTGCAGCGGCGCGCATGCGAGTTCCTCGTCAGTTTGTTGAGGCACGAGCATCACAGAACCCACTCCGCGTCTCTGGAAGAAGACTCGGAAATCTTGGCAACTCGGCGCATGCCCACGGGGGAGGTGGCCTTCGGAAAAGCGCCGTTTGAGCCGCTGACCGCGCCCCGCGAAGTCGCGCTTCGCTTTCGCATGCATCGCAAACGCATTCTGCGAGAGGCCATTGCCTGCCTCCTCATGCGCCATCGGAAGATAGGGGAAGACGCTGTGAAGCCCGAAGCCTGAAAGTCTTGGCAGAGCTGCAAGCTGTTCGATCTGCGCTCGAATCCCCTGCGTTGGGTATACATCTCCTTGCGCCACACAACAGATCTATCCACATCTATCTATCTATCTATCTATCTATCTATCTATCTATCTATCTATCTATCTATCTATCTATCTATCTATCTATATATATATATATATATATATATATATATGCGGGTAGCTAGGTAGAGGCGAATGCGGAGAAGCGCTTCGAGTCTCTATGAGTCCATACTGGTTGTTGGCTGTTGTGTTTCTGGGAGGAAAGAGGCAACTTTCACTGAGAATGCTTTTGCTCGCTTCCTGACATACGCACGCGCCATCGAGCTCCCGTCTTCTGCGGAAAAAACATAGGCATGCGCACAAAGCACAGTTCAAAACGCGTCTGTGAGACAAGGCACACGCGTGCGTCTTCAGCCAGGCGGAGATCCCTTTCTATCCTCGCGAAACAGCAACTCAGCAAGCTGGGCAACGGGCGAGTTAATATGCCTGGTGCACGTGCGGCTTCCCCCTGGAGCCGCGAAGAAGCGGTGTGAAGACAGCCACAGGATGTTCGTGGGCGCAGAAACACACAAAAACGAAAATGGAAAAACGCCTGGAAATCTCTAAATCCGTTAGAGCGAATCAGCCGCCACACTTGCCTCAACACGGTGAGAAGAAGAATCGGCACGACCGCAATGCACACCATGCTCTTTCGTGCATATACAGAGATGAAGAGAGACCTCTATATCTACAGCAGATATATGTCTAACAGATCATGTGACGCCTCTCCCCCCTTATGTGTGACCCGTAAACTCTGGAGAGAAAGAACAGCCATGCGTGAAAGAGAGTTATATATATTTATATACATGTAAATTCATGTAGGTATATTTATATAACTACATCTTTTTATATATATGTATATGGAGAAAAAGTGAATGAGATCTGTATGTGTGTCTCTGTTCGTCATCCGCGGCAGCGGGACACAGCGGGTGGAGCTTCTTCGGGAGGCGAAAACTCTCTAGGAACAGGTGTCATTGCAGGCCTCTGCTGAGCGCTGCCTGGCTCTGTTGCGTTGAGTTTCAAATGGTGCCGATGCATCTTTTTCGCTTTTCTTCCACGAACGGGATTCCTGTGTGCGTCCGGAACGGGTTCAAGGCTGTTCTGTCTACGAGACCGGCCGAGACTCCGCGGAGGACGTGGCGCTTTGTGAAGAGACGTTTCACAGAGAAGCTGGGCTTTTTCTTCCGATTCTCGGTTTTGGAGGTGAAGGGAGATCCCATCTTAGCTCGAAGAAAAAGGAATGCTTCGCCTAGGACCAGGAGAAAGGGGTGGATCTCAGGAAGGGAGAATCGCATTTTCGTAAGGTTTTTCTTTGCTCCGCTGCCCCAATTGTGCATCCACGTAACGCAACTTACAAAATACACTGCATATCCATCTCTACATATATACATGTATGTATGTATGTATGTATGTATGTATGTATGTATGTATGTATGTAGAGGGAGAACTAGACATCCGTACGCTCCCCCGTGTGGCTGTTTCTCGCTGACCGTCTAAATGGTTAAAATAGGCACTTGAATTTCATAGATGTACCTCTCGAGAGAAAGGCACAGAACTACATCAATACTTGCTTAATTATTTGTATATATGTATTCTTGGAACCGCTGATTCAATCTCTCTCGACGTGGAAGCAAGTATTCCGAAACGAGCGTGACAGCTGTACATTTTGCCTGCATAAATAAATGCATATATATATGCAGATGCTGATGTGCATATACGTCGGCATCTGTATTTAAATCACCAATTACATATATATATGTATATATATATATATATATAGGTTTACGGAAATAGCGCTGGTGACGAGAAACCGGTGTCGAAGAACGGCCAACTCCTGTGGGGTACTGTACGGGCCCCCGGTGAGTCGCGCATGCGTTTCTCTCGACTGAGCATCGCGAAGCTCCGACAAAGCAGTCGAACGAATCGTCGAGGGAGAGATTTCTCTGAGCGTCGCTTTTCTCCATTTCCAGTCGACACTTGCCGCGCAAGGTCCGAGGGTTTTCGTGCATGGTGTGGTCCACCGTGCCGCCTGTCTTGACCGTTTTGGCCTGGCGGTCTGAGCGCCTCTCCTCGCATTTTTTGAGAGAGAACAGGAAGAAGCCCGACTTCCCGTGGTCAGTTTCTTTGATTCTCGCCTTCCTGCTGAAAAGTACTCAAGGTTGCTCGCCTTCGTTTTCTCAGCGCAGTCAGTTTCACCGCGAATTTTCGCTGGCAGCAGCCTCACGCTGCTCAGCCTCTCTCTGTCTCCGTGTCTCGATCTCTCTGCGTCGATTTCATCGCAAGCACACAGCTACGCCTCCTTCCTTTTTCGATCGTCTACGGCGAATCTTCCGACTTTTCTCCCTTTTTCCACTCCAGAGTTGCGTCCCGAACCACACTTTCTCGCCCTCCCGCTCCTTGCCAGTCTTTTTTCGCCTCAAGCCTGTTCCGTTGAAAGCCGCAACAGCCGTCTGCGCAGCGTGAAACAATGGACGGACACGCTCCTTCCCCTCGCCGTTTCAAAGAAAACCTACAAATCTTTGCAGTTCAAACGTCCTGGGAAACGCGTTTCTGTGCTTTCTGTCCGGCCTTTTGCCGCCAAGCATTCGACGCTGGTGACGGGGGAGTCGCCGCTTTTTTTTAACACGAACGCCCGCCTCGGACCGGGAAACTGAGGAAGAAGACGTAGCTTTTTCTGTCGAGTCTTTCTAGCCCCCCAAAGGCGTGCTTCTTCTCGTCTTTGTTCCGTCGCGGTCTCCGGACCGTTTCCTGCCCCGGACCTTGGCGAGGTCCGCCAGTTTTCTCTCTTTCTTCTTTCTCCTCTGCCTTGTCATTTCCTTTTCCTTTTTTCGATGACTGGGAAGAGCCACGCCGGCGCTCCGGCGTCGGGGCACGCGGCGACGGTGGCTGAGGCGAAGGCTTTGCTTCTCCAGTGTCAGCAAGCGGTTACGTTGCACGAGCTGTTGCCGCGTTTGGAGACGTTTTTCTCGCTCTTGAAGAGGGCGAGCGCCACCAAGAATCTCCGGTTTTCCTTTTCTCGCGCGCCGACGCGAACGGCTCCGGGCGAGGCTCCTGACAAGTTCACGACTTGGCTGCTCCGCGCCTTTGATCAGTTCCAGGCGATTCTCGCGGACCTCTTCGAGTCGCGAGATCGCGAAGATGAAGTCCAGAGTGTCGCACTCCGCTTCTTCATGCGGCTGCTGATGCACCAGCATTCCCTCGAACTCGCCAGTCGCCGCTCCATCCGACCCGAAGAAAAGAGCGCGTTTCCCCTCGCAGCCTACCAGCTGCTGATTGCTCACCTTCTCCGGGCGTCGCGGTTCTCCGACTTTCTGCGAAACACACTCCTGACCGATTACCTGTGCAAGTTCGCGGATCTGCGCTACTACTTCCTCGTGGTCCTCCGAAAAATCCTGTCCGAGCAACGGCGCGCGCCTTCCCCGAAGGGCGGACTGGACGCCGCTGAAGGCGAGACACCGGCTGTGGATTCTGCCACAGAGCGCGACGAGGGGGAAAACCCCGGCGAGGCTGCGAGCGACGAGCCCAGCGTTTGCACAGACACGTCTCCTGGCGACGCGGAGAAATGGTACGTGTGGAAGGCCGAGAACCTCCCGGAACTCGCGCGGCGGCTCTTCCCGCTTCTGATAGGCCTCCCGGCTCCAGAGGGAAGAGCGCCGAGGAAGGCGCGAAGCGGTTCGACGGCTCGCGAGGACGCAAGCTCGAGTGACATCGACTTGCCCGACGACACAGGCAGCGACGACGAGCTGGGCGTTTCCGTTCCTCGCGGACGCGCCTCGGCGGGGAGTTGTTTCCTCGCGAGCATTAAAACGACAAAGTGCGCCGACCCCGCGCTGTACAGATCTCTCCTCCAGGAAGTCTGGCTGCTGTATCTTCGCAATCTTCCCAGAGATCTGGAAATGACGCAGAAACTCCTGCATTCGGTGCCGAAGGCGCTGCTGCCGCACATGTCGAATCCCCTGCTCCTCTCGGATTTCTTTCTCGACGCCTTCCACGCGTCCGACAAGACCATCTCCGTCGCCGTTCTCGCGCTCTCAGGGCTCTTCTTCCTCCTCGCAAAACACCGCCTCGGCGACCCAGATGCGCTCGTCGCCTCGGCCGAAACGAACGGTGGAGAGTCGGCGGCTCAGGAGGAACCCGAGCCGTCGAATTCGAGGAAAGTGTGCTTCCACTTCTACCAGCGCCTCTTCCAGCTCGTCACTCCCGCCGCTTTCTCCGTGTGCAAGAACGGCCGGTTTCTGCGTTTGCTGAACGCTGCGCTGCGCAGCTCTTTGCTGCCAAACAGTCTGGTTGCAGCCTTCATCAAAAAATGCTCTCGAGTGGCCTGCCTCGTTCCGCCCGCCACCGCGCTCTACCTCGTCGCCCTGGTCTACGCGCTCCTCAAAAAGTACGGGTCCGTTTGCGTCTCCCTTGTCGACGTCCACCCTTCCCTAGCTGCGCAACTCGTCGTCGAGGGCGATCGCTTCGACCTTGCCCATCTCAGCCTGCACGCCCCGCCCGCCGAGAGTGTCTCCGGAGACGCCGCGGACGCGGAAGAGCGACGGCAGTTCGGAGACGCAGGCGCCGACCCGAGACAGCCGCGCGACGCTCTCGCGGGCGTCCTGCGGCGCTGTCTCCCGACCCACCTGGCCGTGGAAAAGTCGGGCGTTTTAGCGTGTGTGAAGCAGCAGGCGCAAATGTCGCTGTGGGAACTGGATCTGCTCAAGTCGCACTTTTTCCACGCGGTCAGGCAGCTCTCGTGCATGCTCGACAGCGACGTAACGAAGCCTGGGGGGAAAGACGTCGACATCGACGATTACCTAGGCTTCAACTTCGACGCGCTTCTCTCCCGAGAGCTCAAGACTGCCGCGAGGGCAAAAGCCGTGGCGGTCGTCTTCAAGAAAGAGGAGCGCGTTGCGGAAGACGTCGAAAACCTCGCCAGCGTCACGGTGGAGTGCTTTCGGAAACGCCGAAAACTCTAGCGAAAAGACGTGAGAGCACAGCCTTCCAGTTCAGCAAACCCTCGCGGGGGGAGCGTCAAAACGAGGCAGCGGTGCGGGGGTCACGTGTGGGAAGACATCCGACGAATCTTGCCACGCACGCGGTGCACGGGGCGAGAAGAAGCTTCCGAAAGTGGAACAGGGAGAAGAATTGACTCGAGTTTCTGGAAAACGGAGGAGTTTGTTTGCGAAGCGACGTCAATTCTGCACTGCGGCGAAGAACCACACGTGGCTGGTTGCGAAGAGACAACAAGCAGCTCCACGAACGCACCTCAGGAAACCGTAAACCGTAAAGAGTAAGCACAAACGCGTCCATGGTCGAGATGTGTGCGGGATTCAGTTTCAGCGACAACGCGGCGGATGCCGAGACCGTTTTAGAATGTAGGGCGTGAGGAAACGAAACCGGTGGCCTGGTTCTCGGTGACTGGGTCAGCGAAAACGCCGGGAGGTCTCCGAACGCTGTCTACAGACTGCTTTTGTGTCTCTTACACCACCACAGGTGTGGAATGAGCCTCTCGGGAGGTCGCCGCGAGTGCCGCGCGCCATGGACGTGCTTTTCGCTTGTCAGGAAACAGTTTTTTGAATAATGCATCGTGTCCTTTGCCTGTCGGCACGTGCTACAACGGGCGCGCAGAGTCGGACGAGCCGTCGCGCGAGACAGCCTTCTCGAGACTCGTCGAGTCTGGAAGAATCGCCAATTTGGTATTCACACCGACATGTAGATGCAGCACCAAGCCTCGCGCGTCAGAGAAGGCCTTAGTGCAGCGGCCTGCACTCTGTAAGTCTGCCGGTATCTCTCGACGCATCGACAGGTATCCTATGTGCCTAGACATGGATTGTACAGGCTGTAGCGAGGGCGTGTAGGCATAGTCCTTTTAAAGGTTTTCCAGCTGTGCATGCAGTGAGGCGGTTGCGCCTTTTTCGCGCGTTCGCGGGACGTCACCGAACAAGCGAAGAGCCGCCGGACGGCAAAGAACAAGATTTCTGGTTTCAGGGATGAGTCGTGGCAGGAGCTTTACACTTGACTTCTTTCGGAAAAAAACCAGCGTCAAGCTGGGACTCCACTGAGATATAAAAACCGTGCTACGATGCACCAAGAAACACTCATTTCGATACCCGTCAACCACTGTTTCACATCCACGCATCTGCACACTTTGGTCTACAAAACTTTATCTTGGTGTATATGCAACTGCATATACACAGGAACTCATGCACATACACATATTTCTCACACACAGACTTGTGTATATATACGAAATAAATAGCTACATTTATTTGCTCCCAGATAAACGCATCATTCGAGTTCTGGAAAACACGGTCTCTGCCCGCCAGCGGGGATTGCTCTCCGCGCCGAAAGGATAACTTCTCCGGTACACCGTGGCGTTTAAAAGAGGTTCCACATCCAACGCGGCGTGAAGCAACTTCAAAAAAGTGGAAAAAAGCCCACTCACACGCCGACTGTCGTGGAGAGCGACAAGGCGTCCTGAGGCGGTTGGGAGGCCACCCCGGCACCTTTTTCTTCTTGCCGAAGACAAAACGATCGCCTCAAGCAGCTTCGGACCTCATCTGCCACAGCGTAGCACGCCGCCTCGCATAAGCGTAACAGCTGCACATTCACACATACACCATTATATCCGACATACGCATATAAAGTATACAGGTATACATAAACATTTGTACATGCTCAGACGCCTTATATATATATATATATATATATATATATACATTCATGACAAATATTCAAAAAACAGTGTACATGCACATATACGCATATATCCACTATATACGTACATACATATATATGTATATATTATATTGACGGACAAACCCTGGACTGATACGAAGTCTGTGCGATATACAGGCCGGAAAACCTTGTGCGTTCGGCGTTTTGCGGTAGAAACGGTGACCAGCATTCACGTGCGTCCTCAAAACCTGGGTCAGCGCCTGCCGTTTCTACATGAACTGGAAATCGCTAAGCCTCGTGCGGTTTCGGTTGCCGGGAAATGCAAACACTGCCCACCTGCTCGCCGCTCTCGGAGGCAAGGAGAGGCCCCGTTGCGTGGATGAAGCAAGCAGACGACTGAGCAGGACAGTATCCGAGGTCGACGACGGTGCACTTGTCTGCGAAGGCGCGTCGCTCCTGAAGCAGAAAGTGAATCGAAGTGAAGGCGGTGGAGAACCACAAAAGTGCGAAAAAAACGAGGCAACCTATCTACCGAAAAAGACAACTGAACACAAACGACACAAACGCACGACCCCGAACGAGAGCGGCAAGGGCTTGTCCATGACGCCACTGCATGCAGTCCGCAGTCTTGTCGATTCACAAAGACGAGAGACGACTGGAGAGACCAAGCGGCGCGGGAGTCCCGACTCGGTCAAACCCGTTGCCAAAAACTCCGCCGCAAAGACAAGAACCCGTGAAAATCGCGCCCATACACGCGCGCGCATTCGTTTGGGGGGGCTTTTGTGAGAAAAAGCATCAACTGACAAAACCGGGCGGCGTTCGTCGCCTTCCGTCTCAACGCACGCCACTGCCTTCTGTGTGTATCTCTACATACATGCTCCTTCCCACAAGCACGACCAAGTACATCAGTCTGTAGAGTTATAAGCTTCAGAGTGTGCACGTACGGGCGACAGTGCCCAGAACCTGTTTGCCTTTCTGCATCTGCCTGTCCAGATAATTTCGGAAATATTCCGACACGCATTCTTGAGCTCGGAGCTCCCAAACGCTTGACGACTCCAGAGGAGACAGCACACACCACACGGCGCAGGTGAAAAGTTTCTCCGATGCTCTGGTGTAGACACGCAGAAACGTGGATTCCTTTTCCCCCAACCCAGCACAAAGACCAATAGGGAAATGGACGATGACGGCTCCCCAAGAAACACCCGGGATGACGACATCTCAACGGAGAAACCTATCCATCTCCACGCACATCTATCTATCTATATCTACCAATATATATATATATATATATATATAAATGCATGAAGGCGTAGATGAAGAAGTATATATATATATATATATATATATTTGTCTGAAAGCGTTGTTTGGCTCACACATACTTTGTCACTTGCGGGACGTATTTGCAAGTTCCTTTGTCTCTTAATTCCCTCAGAGTCTGTCTCCGCTTACATCGGCATCAGGGTCGAGAAGGACGCATATGCGGGGCGGGCCATCGGGCTGTTCCAAGGCGACCGCGCACTGCACAAGAGGCGAGACACCACACAAAGACGGCGTGTTCGGGCCCCATCCCCTGACTAAAAGAAAGCACTTTGAGAATCGTCCATGGCTCTCCCCCAAAAGACACGGGAGCGCGCCAGGCGTGTGGCTGCTCTGGCGTTCCTAGGATGTCACTTCCCACGCACATCCAGCGCCTGCATGCAGAGAAGGATTCAGCGCCGACTTCTGCAAGACTCGACCCACTGAGACCCCGTTGAGCGCTGCGCGCTGCTCTAAAACACACGAAGGAGAGTAAATCCGCCAGCCATGAATCCAGCGCCGGGACGAGACGTGAGGGACTCTGCTCGGCTACGCGTCTTCATTGGTGGTATTCCACATGCACGTTTTCCTTTACCGCGCAAAAAGACGGATAGAACAGAGACCGTCGGGAGGCGCATCCGCTATCGGGAAGAGAACTGGTTTCTGCATTTTTGCTCGCCGAAAAGTGCCACGGACGCGAGAGGGAGTTTCGCCGGAGAGTCCCCCCCTTGGAAACCTCGGGGCCCGCTTCTCTCCGGCCGCATAGCTTGGTTTTTTCGAGACGACCTGTCTCCACCGAGATGGAAACGCGGACGAGAAATCAGGTGTTTTGTTCTTGCGCAGACGTTGACGACACTCACGCAGGAAAGGCGCAGCGTCCACTTACTCCTGACGCCCCCGTCAAGACGTCGAGCATCTCAATGCCGGCATCGGCGAGGGCCAAGCCGATGCATGTCAGCGCCGCAGAGATGACTCCTGAGAAACAGAAACGCCATGTGGACGGGATGTCGTGTGCTTGTCCAAAACGTGGGGATTCGCGCAACGTGAGTCGACAGAAAAGCAGGCGTCCGCGAGCAGGGAGTTCTGGCGCTCGTCACGTGGAGCCATGAACCTGCGTGAGTCCTGGCGCCTCGCAAAAACGACTGCATGCACGGCGCACCATATCGCCGCTCAGATGAATCGCGTCGATAGGTAACAGAACCCGATTGGGGCAGAAGAAAACAGGCACTTACTGTTGGAAGAGGCCGCACGGAGCACACCGAAATGTGAAGTGAGAGTGGCGCTCCACGCGAAAAACGCACACCACTGTCAGGCTTACACAGTAGCTACTACACCCGCGGAAATACACATCTACAGATTTACACAAATGCACGAGGCGTCACGTCGAGCCATGGCGGGGCGGTGAGGCTCCAGAGAAAAAAACTTTTGTGGAGCCAATTATGCGGAAGAGAAAGAACGTACCTCCATCATCTTCGAGAACAAGCACAGATACGGCGATCGTCGACTTGCGGTAGAGATCTAACCGAACGACTGCGTTCACGGCCTGATGGAGAAGGGTGACCAGATGTGCGCTGTCTCGCTCCTGGAAAAACAAATGAAACGGCAAGTCGTTTTTTGTGCTGTTAAACGCCGTTGCTCCTTCCCGCAAGAGAAGCGATCCACACAGCGCTGAAGCGTCAAAAAAACACAAAACAGCTACAGTCGCGGGCCTTCTGACGGGAAAGTAGCCAACCCCCCATGTCCGGAGGGGACAACAAGCGGCTGCCGCTCTCTCGAACTCGATGCGCTCTTCTCTGCTCACAGGTAACACACGTTTCTTTCTTCCCTTTCCTCCGCGCATCACCTCTTACCGACATGAGGCCATACCCACCTACCAGCACATCCACATGTGCCAGCGCGTATACATATATATATATATATATATATATACATACATATATATATATATATACATACATACATACATATATATATATATATATACATACATACATACATACATACATACATACATACATACATACATATATCTATGGTGGAGGTGCATGTGAATGCATGCATGCAGATGCAGAGAGATTGGAAACTCGCGTTCAGCGGCTTCAAAGTCCATTTTCTGCTTTATAAAACTCACGTTGCACGCGCCCTTCGAGGTCGTTGCAAAAGGAGCATATTTGAACTCGAGATTGATGCTGCCTCGATCCTGCGAAGCTGCCTTTGTGTTCGGGCGTGGGCCGTATCTGCGAGGTTCCCGCACAGACATTACAGCGTCGTTGTATAAAAGGATGAAAAAACCGGAAGCAACAACCAAGAGACGACGGAGATCCAAAACAAAAAAGCCGACACGATTTCTCCACGCATCCTCAAAACGCCTTACCATCCTCTGTTTTGTTACTCCTGCACTCGCTTATCATTCATCTCTATAGACGTACCATCTACGTCTATCTATATATTTCTCTACATATATATATATATATATATGCATTTATATATTTTATATGTATATATATCATTAACTCTCTCTTCGTGTTTCTCTCACTCTATACATACGTATACATGCTTGGAGACGGATATATACGACTATCTGCATGCACATGTGCATGCTCGTGGTGGTTTGTGCATGCAGCCAGGACCGTCTATGTGCACAGGTCGGTGGAAATGATCGGAATGAAGCCATTTCCAGGCTTTCTACTGGGTGTTTGTCTAGCGGTAGGACGCCTCGCTGCATCCCGCCTTCGAACTCACACGGCGCAGTTCAGTTTGGTTTTCCCCACAGAGACGAAGGCAGATCCCGTAGCGCCCGCCAGCGAGTGCGTTTGCAAGCCTGAAAAGACGCAGACACAGTCCTCGAACGATGATCGCCCCTGAGGCAGTCCACAACGGACTAACTAGCACGTGCTCAAAGCGGGTCTTTGCCGACGCTCCACCGCACCTCGACCACGTGTCCTGAATTGAGAGAGACGTCGACACAGTTCCCAAGCATGAAGAAGTCAACACGCGTTTGGAGAAAGACTATGCCGTGCAAGACGCCAACGACACAGGCAAGGGCAGTCTAGGACGTCTGTGGTTTACGGACATACATCTAGTCACACAGATACACATTAAGACAAAATATATATATGTCCATCTGGAAGTATATACAAACCCGGTTCTCTCTCTCCCGATATGTATGTACATGTGGATGAAAGGCCACGTTCTGTGCCTGTTATATTGAACGAAACTCTACGTGGCTTGGCGCACCGACAAACAGTCGACGAGCATTCGAGTATATATATATATATATGTATCTTGGGAGGATATACGAGAGCCAGAGGAAACGCATACTCGCTACCTGCTTGAGCAAAGATATGCACATATACACGGAAGTGGAAGAGCGTTTTTTTTGAGGGCCGAGCTTACACATGGTGCGCATTTCTTCGAAGTTGCGAGCATCATGTCTCTCGCGTCTCCTTGCAGCCTCCGTCAGCCGTTCGCGTGTGTTCGGCGACTCAGAGGGAAGCAAAGGAAGGCTGGCAATGCTTCCCTGGAGCACCGAAGCCTGTTTTAACGCGCAAGGAGTTGGTCCGGAGACACTCATGGTGGGCAGAAGGCGGCCCTGAGACGCAGTTGCGTGAACACCGGGGGAAAGAGAAGAGGCGGAGGAAGATCGCGTCAGGGAGGAGAGCGAGAAAGAGAAGACGGAAAGCCTAGGGCGCCTGCTGCCGCGCGGAACGGGCCCCCGAGAAGACGAGGGAAACTGAGAAAAAGAGAGACGGAGAGAGAGAGGCAGAGAGCGCGAAAGAGTGGAGAGACTGAAGGAGATACGTATGGGGGACTAGCCTTTTCTGACACAGGATTGCGTCCAGCGCTTTTCAGGAGAGGAGAGAGGGAACGGGCTGGAGACGGGGACGGTGAGAGAAAAGCCGGAGACACCGGGGAGGAGACATTGGAGAGAAAGGGACGACAGAATGAAACGGAAGAGAGGCGCAAGTCACCGCAGACTCCCAAAAAGACGAGAGGAAAGCGCAAACAGCCGAGGGTAAACACGCCGATTTGGCGGTTGGGTTTCGCGAAGGGCGGCAGGCGAGTAAAGGAGCGAGACGAGCAGTGCCGGCGAAAAGCAGAGAGAAGCAGACGATGTGTCGCCGGAAAGCAGAGAGAAGCAGACGATGTGTCGCCGGAAAGAGAGCTGCCGATCCTGAAGAGCGAAGGCCCTACGAAAAACGCGATGAGAGAATCG
This sequence comes from Neospora caninum Liverpool, assembly GCF_000208865.1. Taxonomy (NCBI): domain Eukaryota; phylum Apicomplexa; class Conoidasida; order Eucoccidiorida; family Sarcocystidae; genus Neospora; species Neospora caninum. Next base: position 758,598 of record NC_018389.1, read on the forward strand.
AAGACAAGAGGAGAGGGAGACGGAAACCCGGTGCTCCTAACTCTGCGGCCAGCCGGTTTGTGTGTTGGTATACCGGGCGGAGTTGAAGAGAGGATCGGCCGAGATGCGGGACTGTTAGAAGCCGGCAGCGAAACCCTAATCGCTCGCGAAATGTGTGAAGAAGGCCGGAGAGTGAGAGCCGAGTGCCAAGTCAAACATCGCGCGAAGATCGAGACAGCGTGGGAAAACGCGCGTGAATTTGAGCGCGATCTGCGCGCTGGGGGCTGGGTCCCTGCGCAAGAGGCGCTGACCGAGGCAGTTGTGTCGAGGGCGCTGTGAATCCCCTCGGGAGAAAGGGATGAGAGAGTGGCGAACTTTGGAGAGAAGAATGGGGGCGATTGGAGAGACGGTCCACACCTCTGTGTGGCTAGAGAAGCCGTCTCTCATCCCCGCAGTTGCACTCTGTGCCGCGCCTGAACACCACACGATTTGGACCTTACAAAAATGCCCGAGCTGACGACGACCGGGGCCCACAGTGCTGGCCCGTCGGTGACTGTAAACAGCGCTCAAGACCAGGAGCAGAGCATCGCGCGCCGCTCGCTTTTCTGCGACGCGACAAAGTGCGCCTGCACATACCCCTATTTTGTGTGGGTTTGATGTGCGACACAGGCCACTCTTCTCGAGAATGGTGATTTTCGAAGGCAAACAGCCCCTGCCATTTCTGAGGAGTGAGGCACGGACCTCTTCCGTACCCAGTCCCCCCTTTTAGCGCGCGCGTCAGGCTGTGTCAGAGGGTATGTATGTAGCGCAGAGGGCCTCAGCGGCCCACTCTGTTGACACGGTAGCTCGTTCCGTTTCTGCCCCGTTCGCTTTTGTTCGACTGCTGGTTTCCTTGGCCGAAGACGGAGAGACGGTTTGCGGAAAACGTCGCTTCCTCGTTCTCTTGTCGATTCCCGTGCGGCGGGTAACGCTCGCCCGTCCAGACTCAAACATGCCTCCGTGTCGCGCCGGGCAAGGGAGGCGGGGACGGAGAGCAAGACCGCAACGTGTGTGGTAACGGCCGTTTTCCTGTACAAGATCCACTTTCTGTTTGTATCTGAGAGCCAGGTGCCTTCGGTTTTCTAAAAGAACAAACCAGAGAACCTGGACCGCTTTTCAATGGCTCTCGCTGGCGACGCAAACGCCCTTTCCGGAACAAAGAGGTTCGCGGTTTGCTGGCCGGTGGACAGCGCCGGTCCGTCACCAACCTGTCGCAGGGAATTTGATGTTTCCCGGTTGTGCAGGCGGGAGGCGTAGTTGCCAGAGAACTAACTTCGCTCCTCTCAACTGGAGCATTATGGAACCCCCCGAGCCAGGATTCTGCTGCAGTAAGGAACTCACCGTTTCCCGTTGCCCGGGCTCTGGCTCACAGTTGAAGCCGGAAGCGGCTGAACGGACCGAGAGCACAGGCGCCTGGACCAGTGGTCTCGCGAAGGCGCTGCTTCTTGCCGTCACTTTCTCGGCCGGCTGGCTCTGCTCACGTTTCTCCAACGACTTCTCGAATGTTCAGAGGCACTCGCTGAGCCGCTCGGAGGTCGACGAGGTAAGGCGAAACCGGCAACTCTCACGGCGCGAAAAACGCGGCATCTTTCGCACAAGCTTTTAAAATGCAGTCTGATCTCAGCGTGGGCATTCCAGTGCCCCTTCATCCTCTCGAGAGGAATGAATTCAGGTGTCTATACAGCTCACCGTCGTAGAGAGCCCGGTGCTTTCGCGGCGCCCTACAGTTATGCATTATCCTTTCCGTTCGTGAAGTCCCCCTTTACCAACGGCATTCAAGGCAACTTGGCGAAGCCGCGTCTTGATCCGGTCAGCTGCGGAAAATGACGCTTCAGTGGTGCCAGGCGTGCCTTGAACAGTGACTGGTTGTCGACACGATGCCGGCGTCTAGAGATTTGTGCAGCCGCGGCATTTCCTTTGAGTGCCGAATGACGCGGAAGTCTTTCTTCTGAGTTTGCATCGGTTTCGTCCCGAAGCTTCTTTCCCTCGATCAGCTGAGGCGATCACGTGGTAGAAAGGATGCCGCACTCACCCCGGCCTCCTATTTGTTTGGTTTGCAGAATCACACCTCTCGTCCATACCTTCGAGCGGCGGACCTTCCACTGGAGACGTTTCTCGGCAGGGAACACTATGAGGCAGAGTCTCCTGACATCGTCACTTCGCTCTCTATGGAACCCAGGAGACTGGCGAATGCTCCGCAGGATGATTCTTCATCAGACATGTCTCAGGTTGCAGCCTCTGACAAGCCAGAAGAAGCCGTGCATCATCACAGGACTCTGGCATCAAACGCCAGCCTAAAAGATGAGCTTTTGCCGCAGAGGAAGAAAGATGGTGTCAAGCTCCGTAAGTTGTCTACGGTTTTCAGGGGTCGTCCGCCGGACATCACTCGTTCCTCCGATACGTTGTGGAAATCCGAGACGAAGTGTTTCCTAAACGTTATGTGCTGAAGCGGAAGTCTGTTCTCTGGCGGAGTCCGATCCAGAACAAGGGAGAAGTAACCCGTAGGACTTACGGAATACCCTCTGTTCAATGTGGGGGACCCCGCTTAATGGGTTGCGTGTTCCTGCGCCGTGTTTGTTTGGCATATCAAGTTGTAAAAGTCGGGGGTGTACCTAGTTTTGTATGCGCTCTCTCTGCCTTCAGGCGTTCTGAACCCTCACGTGTTCCGAGCAGAATTGTGTCAGTTTCTGAGGATCGGTGACGCACAGATCAAGTCGTGGTATGCGCTGCTGGTTCTGTACATTGCGGAGTGGCCTGCGTACGCGCAAGTGGGAAACGGAGGCGAACGCTTCACAGACCAACTGCGAGCGTTCTCGGAGAACTTCGTCGCTCCGGAGCGCACCACACTTCAAGGCCGGGCCATCTTCCAGGATGAGATCGACTGCGGAACGCCAAAGGTCTTCAAAGAGGGGGTGAGAGTTCGGCTCACCGCGGAGCTCGCGAAAGGGCGTGGGTAGCGGGGATCGAGAAACCTGCGCTTGCTGCCACGCTCAGGGACGATGCCGGCTTTGTGTTGTGGCCGATATGTTGTGTACTCAGCTGGATGTCATCAAGGGGGGCATTCACAATTTCGACGATCTCGTTCGGATCTTGAAGACTGTGGCGAGGACTGAACCGGATTTTGCCAACCTCTTAGATTACACGCAGTACTTCAAGCTGCCGACGAGAGCTGCAGTCACCGGCTTTGCCATGATTTTACGAACGGCGTTCGAGGGCATGGTGTTTAGCTTCTGCAGGACGCTATTCCTCAAGAACAGCACGAAAGGTAGGCTGCGGTCTTCAAAACGTCGAATCGTTTGCGTATCCTTTTCTGCCGTCGGCGTTTTGATACAAAACAGGCAGGAGGTAGGCCACGGCGCTGACTCATTGTATCTTTCGTCTACACACACAGCCACGATGGCGACCCCTGCTTAGTCCTCGACATGGCGTGTTTGTCTTCTCAGGGAACTTCACTCGGAACGAGTTGTACAGCAACGTCGTGTGGCTTTATCACCGCAACCAAACGCAGTACTGGATGCTGCTGCTGGTGGCGAAGATCATCAAGCAGATTGTCTCAGCGAGGTAAGAAGGCGTCGACGATGTGCGCATTCCGCGCAAGGGAACCGTATGTCGCTACGCTCTGCCGCCCCGGTTTAGCGTGTCTCAGAGGAACGAAGCAACTATTTTATACGCCCTTTGCACAGATTAGGTTATCCCGTGAGGGGTTGCCGAAGGGTAAGACCTCGGCAGCTCCCGTTGCTGAGCCTACGTCAGACTAACGCTGTCGAACATGCTGAAGTGGAATGCAAGCTTGAGAAAGAACCCCTGCGCCCGATGGGGGAGCTCTTTGTTGTTCTGGACGTCTGACGGCAGATCGAGTTCAGGGTTGGTGCAGTTGTTTGTGAGGTGTCGATGCTAGAGTTCAGAGGTGATGGCGAACAATCGTGAGACCAGCGCTTGCATGCATTCTGCTGTGCGCTGAAATACAGGCCACACAGCGGAATCATCATTCTCAAAAGTGTAACAACGCTTCGTCCTGACAACAACGTTGCTGGCGAGAATTCGGAAAGAGGGCCCATCTTGGAGACGCTGTACGGTGTGGGGGCTTACAGCGCATTGCAACATATCGTTGCGGGGAATATACAGAAGAAGCTGGAGATGTCTCTGTCGCGGTTTCAGAATCTGTCGACGGAAAGGGGCATGCTGAGTACAGCCAAAAGTGTGCTTCAGCCGAAGGTCTTTGTAACCGGGTACTACGCGAAGAATGCACGGGGAGCTCACGTGGAGGAGGGATTGTTCGGCATGGAGGTAGAAAGCGAGACACTGAACGAATTGAAGGAAGACTTGCGTCCAAACAGCGTTCTCCTTCAAATTTCCTTGGTAGACGAGTGGAACTTCAAGGATCCTAAAGAGTGGCCAGATCCTCGAACAAGTGAAATTGGCGTGTTGACAGCGCATACGGCCGTGCAGATACTGCGGGCAGAGTTGGAGTGGGATCCCTCCTTGGGCTCTCTCGGAGCCTTCTCTGTCGCGTATACCGGTTTCACCGACATGTACTCTCGCCAGCGGTCAGACCCAGAGAACCATTTCGATCCCGACGTTCATCTTCTGGTTGTTGACGAAATTGCGCGTTTCAGCAAGACGGGCGCAGAAGAGGGGTGTAAGAACAAGATAGGCAATCTGATTGCCGAGGAACCTCTGCATATCAAAAGGGTTTTTGATCGCGATCGCATATCTGTCAAGGGAACTGCGAAAATCCTCCCTGGCAGCGACGTTTTTATGAGAGGCAACTTCGGGCTTGGCCTCTCTCTCGAGCTTCAGCGTGAGGCCGAAAAGCTTCTCCGCCCAGGCGCCATTATGATCCATGTGTATATCAAAGGATTAGGAAAAATGACTTCCGAGACCAACGACCTTGATCTCACAGCAAGTGAGATGGTGAACCGTCTTCTGCTGCGTTCGCGAGGATACTACGAGATCCCTGTTGTCAAAACCGTTACCGTCACCGGTCTCCAGGTAAGCCCCTAGGTTGAAGATCCAGTGCTGTCTTCTAAAGGCCTTCTGTCTTCGCCGCGGTGTAGGAAAGTGTGACTGAAGCCAGCGCGTGGCAATAGCGAAACCCAGCTATCTCCGACTGCTGTAACTCGCTCGGATAGTTCCGTTACCATTGAGACCAAACGATCGCGGTCTTTCGCTTTTTCTCGCACTTTCGGTGCCTGCCGGTGTTGTAGTCGGTAGCAGCGAGTCATCTTGAGAAATGACTATGAATCAGATAATCACGCGACAGTAGTAAATCACACGTCCCCTAATCAGTGACGACACGATTGCCAGCAGTAGGGGGATGTAGGGCGAAGCAGTGACCGTAGACAAGCGGATTTTGTCGCTACCTGTGCTACGGTATTTCACTATGTTTTCACGGTCCAGTGAGGAGTTTGATTGGCGCGTACCAGTAACTGTTCAAAAAGAATCTTGCGGGCTTTCCCAGTCCCCTTGGCAGGCTCAAGAATGATGTGTGCTCGTACATCTTCTCTCGTTTCTTCACGCTCCGACAGGAGCCCTTGCACGACCGAGTGTTTTTCCGGGTGAACCCGGCTCCGTTAATTTCCCCGTGTTTCTAGCAGTCCCCGCCTCTATTTATCGTGGTCTACTTGTCCGGAACCTCTCGTTCCGACGACATGTGTCCGCTTTGTTTTTCCTGCAGACTGTGGAGGCGCGTGCGGTCGTCAACTGTAGCAACAAGGTCCCAGAATGGGTCGTGGTGGTTTCTTCGTGCAGCGTTGCGGTGTTCTTCATCGTCGTTATCGGCGTGCTCATGTATCACGACCAACTGAAGTTGCCGTGGTGGCTGAACTGCATATGCAGCAGCAGCTCTCCATGGGGGGGGGATGCAGGAGACATCAGCAGGGATCCAACCGCGGTGGAACTGCCTGGCGAATACGACAAAGCAAGTCTCCCCGAATTGACAACGGTGGACGGGTCGGCAGACGGGACCGGTTACGATGAAATCGACGGCCGTGGTTGGCTGCCTGCGACGGCGAAATGGGTTGGCGACAAAAGCCTTTCCGTGCACAAATGCTCAGCGATCTGCGACCCTCACAGACGGGTGTCAGGTGGTCAGTCCACTCGAGCCTCTTTTAGCTGTGTGCACCCAGAGACGGGGAGACCCGTGGGCGAGCGCGTTTTCTCGAGGCCAGACAACTTCATTCAAGTGCATTCCAGTGCACCTGTTGCGTCCCGGAAGACAACAGCTGGAGATGAGAAACACTGAGAATCCACTAAGTGTCGAGACACCGAAGTCGGTACTTTTGGGTATCCGTGGGGGAGTCTCGCCGGAAGAAGAGGTTTACTTCCTCCAGTCGGCCAGGATCGCAGTGATTCGATCGGACCAAGAAAGTCGCACACTTACTGAGACAGTTTCAACTTTCTAAAGGCAAAGCTCGCGTTACAACTGGACGAGAAAAAACCTGGGAAAACGCGTCTCATTCGCAGAACCTTGTACCGTCAATCCCCAAATAGGACTTCGACAACAACGCCGGGACGTGTGCAGAGACTCCTGCGGCAACGCCATAGGCGAAGGTCGTCAAAGAACATGTCTTCTCCAGTGGCTCTGAATCTGAAAGGGGGGACTTTTTTCGATGTAGCGCTTGACAGTTGCTTCCGGTCTTCTGCGTCCACCAGCTCTTTTTTTCGCTCGCGCGCGACTGTTCCTCACACTTTCGAGTCTCCGCATTTTAGAAGTGATATCCAGCAAATCGCCCCTGTAGAGGCTTCGATTTCGTTGGAGCAACTCAGCGGCTGTCCTTTTATTTGCAGGGGGTCGGTCGGTATCATTTTCAGGACTGCCTGGCTTCCAGGCTATGCTTTGCGGCTGGATATTTGTCGTCTCGAAATGTTTTCTTTCCGAAGTGGTGACAGGGAATGCGCCTGCTTCTGTTGCGTAGTCCAGAGAGCTCTATCTCGGTGTTGAATGCCAGGTTTGCTGTCAACAGTCTCTAAGATGACCGTGACAAATTTCTTTTTTCTTTCGTCTCAGAGGGCGAGTGTTCTCTGCTTTTTTTGTTCACCTTCCCTGGTTTGTATTCATGTCTCCGCTTTCATTCTCAACACAAGGGATTCGTAGGGCCCTATCAGGGTGTTTCGCCGGCTGTTACGTTGCAGACAAAGGGGGGAAACGTTGTGAGGCCGATGTGGGTAGGGTACATTTCTGGCGCTTTTTTAACGCGTATATCTATACAGGGCTTTGTGGGGGCTTGGGGCGGGGACGTATCTCTACCCTGTAGCGCACAAAACCCTGAAATGTTCCCACAGGCTGAGCTGCTTGTTTATATTTCTCGTGCTTCACTCGTTCACCGATGCTGTGAAACAGGATGCGCGGGTTCAATGCGCAAGATTTTAGCCTGCTGTGTATTAGAGAGAAACAAGAGCCGAATGCGTGTGAACTAGGCTCGGACAGTCGCCGTGCATATGTTGTGGCGAACTTGTTCATTCAACAATGACCTCGCTGTAGTTTTTTCACCAAAAGAAAACAGCTCTTGGTGAATTCCTTCTTTTCTCTCTTTGCACATCGACACAGCCAATCACGATCGGGTTGAATAAAGCACAGTGCAGGCCATCCGAAGCAAAGTTTGGCGTCAAACGCGGCGGTGTGCTTGTGCATCTGCACATGTTTCAGAAGGAGACGGTCCAATCACGGGGCCACATTGGCCGACCACGCCTAGCTCTCCTAGAGTTTCTGCTGAATACCGAACAAGATTATATAGGTGTCCCTTTCTCTGACCGTTAACCGTCTTGGTGCAGTCTGTCTCTTGTGCAAGAGAACGCATAGAACATCACACTCCCCATCCAAAACTGACGTATCAAGTGGCATAGCGCGAGCGTTAAGCTCGAGGTCCTTACTCGTGTAACGCCACAGCGGTGTGAGCCGGCCTCACACCCTGCCGCATCAGTAGGCGACAGGACTGACTTCGCTTTGCACCTTATCTTCAGCTTCGCAGTGAGCACCATACGGGTTTTCTCTTTCCATGACTGCAGGCAGCGACACTTGCTTAGTGAGAGAAAAAAAGCGATGTGCTAATCTCCCCCTGGCGTGGATAGGTGCGTACAGGCAGGTTGGGAGGGGCTATACCAAACCAACTGGATCATTTCCTGCGGCCACTAGCGCCGACAGTACATGTGAAAACACAAGGTTGTGCCTCCTTGGCTTTTTCGGGTTTCTTCTGCTTAAAGTGGCTGTGCCCGATAGGCAGTTATCGCGATGAGCTCACGACCTTGCCACGTTTTGGAGAGGCGAGCGGACTGTCTTGCCCGTTTCGCCAGGGTAACGTGTTACCACCAACCGCGGAAACTTCTTCGTATAAACATCTTGGCAAACTCTTTTGCATAGATGTTTTTCTGTGTTGAGAAATGTACGCATTTGAATGTAAGCAGGCATGCATGCACCAGAACCGTCAGGCACAGTGGGACAGATCACGCTTACAACGAGAAGCGGACCCCCTTCGGAATAAAAGCTCCTCTGTTCTCATCTGCCGAGACCCACATTCAAACGCTAGGTAAACTACACGCGGCCGGCCCCTGCGCTGTTGATAGTGCCACCCAAAGGCTGCCTCATAATCACTCGCCTTTCCTGTTGCGGGGGTTCCGAAACAGAGAGTCTCACGGTCACGAAACGTTCTTCCCCAACAAATACGCGTCGGATGGTTGCGGCTAAATAGCAAACTGGAAAGCGGAGTTACACGACAGCATCGGAGTTCGACTATGGCGGGATATCCATCGACTAAATGACACACCGTGGACTTGTCAGATACACACGTAAACTACGTGTGCGTGGTACATTCTCGCCGACCTCCGACATCCTTCTTTGCATGCTTCCCGCCTTCGTAGGTGGCTGAAAAACACGAACGGAGAGTCTACCTTTACCGCCGCGAGGCTGTCTCCTGCCGTGCATGTCTGTAAAGTGGCTAGATAAACAGTCTAGCCCTAGAACAGAAGAACGCATGGCGCTCCCGTTCCTCGGCGTTTTTTCGTAGCCTAATTGGTGCCCTTTTTATTCTTGCGGAAATTCGACCTCTCAACAAGGGAGCGTTCACGTTCTTCTTTGCTCCTTAAATATCTCATTCCTCCTACTCCCAAGGTGATAAGCGCCAGAGGCAGTCCCAAAATGTTCAGTCCATAGAGGGTGGCAGCTGCGAGCATTGTTTTCACACCCCTGACTTCAGGGAGAGGCTGATGGTCCGTTAGCTTCAAGTCTCTCAGCTTCTCACTTAAACCCGCAATGACGGCGTCAGGCTCAGATTCGCTGCCTCGTCGTTTCTTCGCGGGTTTCGGGCGTGGTCTGTAACCGCCGTGTCTTTCCTCTTCACCACTGTGCCTGACCTCGTCATCGTGTGGGCCTCTGTACTCAGTGTCGTATGCGTGCTGTGGCGACGCAGCACGGGGCGGACTCTCCCGGATGCCTGGCTCCTGTCTTCCATGCACCATGAAACCTTCTTCCTCCTTCGCAGGGGCTCGGTGAGGATACAGCCCTTGGTGCGGGTCGGTTGGATCGCCGTAATAACCTGGGACCGGGCCCAAACCGGGAGAGAAACTCGACGCGGGCTGCTGCGATGATAAACCGTACGGACTAGTCAGCCGTGCCGCTGGGCCAGAGAAAGCCTGCTGCGAGGGCCCCCCAGAAAACGCGCCAAGGCCGCCGCTGAACCCTGGCCCCCGTGAAGCCGAATTATCGTAGGCGCCATAGGGAAAAGTATCTTGCGGAGGTGGACTGTAGAAGCCGCCTGCGGCCTGCGCTGTCGCCAAGCTGAGACTGGCCCACAGACTGCAGACGACAGTCTTGCGGAAAGACGGAACGGAGTCGGCCATCTAGTCGGAGACAACGGAGGAGTCTACCGGATTTTGAGGGGAGGATAGACTTTTCCACAGACACACAGACTAGGCTCAGGCCGAAGGATCCAAGGCGCTTCCTGTACGGCGCTCGGGGGGGGGGCGGGCACGTGAAGCCGGCAGCTGCCTCGTACACGCGACTAGGAGGTGGTTGGACTGAAGTCAGATGCGGATGGGAACGTAAACGGAAAAGCTCTAGATGCTGACAGCTGTGCTGCGGGCCAAAGCACAAGATCTACGAACTGCCACGGTAACCGCGTCCACGATTTGTGGATACGTCCACTCGTGAAAGACTTTAGACGCAACACGGGGCAGCCCCTTCTGCCATCGGTAGCGCCACGCAGCTGTCGCCTCTCAGCTGGTGTAAGCACCTGACTGTACCAGGAGAAAAGTGAGGTCGCCTGCGCGGGATGAGGGGACAAATAACCCAAAAACGAAGCTTTCGAGTGCCGCTCAGGAAATGGGTAGGACCTTCATTAAATCCCTTCTGCTTTGCAAGGAACCGCGGCATTCACAAGCTGCCGCTGCAAATTGGGACTCGGGTCGTGCACTCTCTCGAACCGGGCGCCGCAAACCGCCCGCTTGTAACCAGATGACGAGCCGCGCACGGCGACACCGCATGCCCGGAAGGATCAGGGGCCCCTCTGTTCGCGGCTGCAGGACGAGCAAACGGCGAACAAATCGATTACTTTTAGCAACAACTGGCCAAATACTCTGCCGTCAAAGTCACAGAAAAGGAACCACAACCGCGCAAATGGAACCAATGTGTATAGATAAATATCGAGCCGAACTGCGGCCAACCCCCACATCCAAATGCCTAGAAGATTCATGGCAACACGCCGGCACGTGTTTCAGGTACCAGTATGCAATACACACAAAAAATGCGTGCGGACCGGTGAATCCGTTGCATGCTGAGCGAGTCCGTTTTGGCGGCGGGGGCAGATGGCAGGTTCTGACAGGTCGTTTTGACCCAATAAAGCAACCGGTAGCAAATATTCTGGTCCAGACACTCATCCTCTGGCGGCCCTTTACTGCGATAGCGAGAAAGTGGCGGATCTGCTTCCTGCCACCTCACCAAAAAAAAGCGCATCCCGAATCTCGCGTTCCGCTAGCCTCTCTCCCAAGTGTACATACAGCGCGGTCTCTGCGAAGAAAACGGCCGAAGCCCCGTCCACGACATCGACCGGAGCTGGCGGGTTTTCGAGCCTTTCCAATTTCAGGCTGAAATACGTTTTCCGACTGCACCATTTGTTGGAGTTCACGGTCCCGCTGACTCTTCTGTACCGAGAAAATTATCGAAGGTCGTCGAGGTCCGGGTTTCCCCCTGGACCTCTAAAACCCCATCTTCACGTACTGTGTCGGTGGCATTCATTCACCATTCTTGCCAGGCCCAAACAAATAACTTTGTTTGCGAACCGCTTCACGCTTCTTTTCCAAAGGGACGAAACTAGCCGTAAGGCTCAAATGTTTCCTTCGTTTTGTTGCGCTCAGTCTCATAAAGTTTGCTGGACGGAGTCGTGCTCCGACCGGTCGGTGATGTCGGCGTCCAGCTGGCAAAAGTGAACCAGCGAATTGTTTTCTCGGCGGTGAGGAAAATTTGATGTTTGCGTTAGTTTGATTCCTTTTCTGCGAAAAGACATTGTCTCTCGCCTTCAGTTATTTTGTTTGCCATCCTTCCCTCTCGTAGCAGCACCACGTGGATTCTCCTCTTCTTCTGGCGACTTTCTCGTCCGCATATTCGTTTCAGGCTGAAAAACTCCAAACGGAGGGTATGCATCGACTGTGACGGACGAGGCGTCTCCTCAGGATGAGTTTAGTACCGGAACGGATGCAGAACTAACGCCTGCTTGTGTTCGCGTCGTTTCTCCCCCCGTTCCCTCCATTGTGGCTCTATTCCTGTCGGGTTCTCGCCGTGTATCTTTCCTGTTTGCTTTGTCTCCTTCAGAGCTCGCGCCCTCGTCTCTCTGTTCTGTTGTCCTTGCGTTTTGGCTGTTCGTCTGTGTCTGTTTCCTCGCTTTCGCGCCTTTTTTCCTCCCCCGGTCTCATCTTCAACTCAAGCTGCTTTCTCTTGCAAAGACAGAGACAGCCAGCCCACTGTTTGTTCGTGTCTTGTTTTTCCTCCCCGGGGATTCCGTCTCTGGAAACGGTTTCCATGCTTTCTAGAGGAGGACTCCTCCAGGTGTGGGAAAGGACGGAGGAACTCGAGAAGGTGCGCATGGGAACGCTTTCTGCTGATTATTCCACTCTGGCCACCCGGGTGTTCGTGCTGTTCCGACTTCGACGTCTGTATTGTCTTCTTCCTTTTTGCATGCGAAACGGTTTTTTGCACGAACTCCAGTTCCGATCCTTGTTGCTGGAGGTTTCGTCCTGTTTGAGTCCGCCTTCTTCGGCTGTACCGTCCACCTGGCGTCCCATCCACTTTTCGTATCTCAAGGCCCTCCCAGTGATGGAAACGCCCCCCAGCGAGAGAGCTACCAGCGATCGTGGTAATCCTGGAGACACTTCCCGTTTCCGCTTTTGCGGTGCCCTACACTCCTCCGGCCGCAAAGCGCCTCCCCGTCGGAAACAAGACCAGCAGATCGTGCCGTCTCTTCCTCGGATGGCTCTCGCGCTGGGGAGATTGTTCCTTGACTAGCCCGTCTACGTTCTCCCGTGTCTGCCTCTGCGTCTCCTCCGCGCGGACGCCTTCCGTTTCGTCCGTATACCAAACCTAGAGTTGACACGAGGTTGCTGCGCCGCACGCCCCTGCGACTCGCCGTGCCTGTGCGTCGCCGTTTCCACGTGCCAAAACTCGGGAAAACCTAGAGCCCGGTTCAGGGTCGACGCCGAGGCGGAGGTCCAGCGTCTCTCGACGCGGGTCGTCGCTCGTCTTTCCGTCATTTTCCTTCAACTGGCTAGTCGCTTTCTGGCCGCGTCTTCTCCCGGCTCCCAGCGCACGCGCCAGGCAGCCATGGCGTTCGCGAGGGACACACCCGAGCGGAGAGACACGGCCTGGGGAAATCGAGTTCGTCGTCTCAGAAAACGGGACGCGAGCCTTCTCTGTAGAAATCGATTTGTGTAGACTCGAGCGGCATGCGCTCATCTCGATACCTGTGTCGGCATCTGGTGTTCCTCTGCATCTTTCTGGGTTCTTCGACGCTTAAATCGACAAAAAATGATCCACTACAGGCAAGACCCGTGGCTGGGGTTCTGCATTCTCTTGCAGCCTCACGGGTCCGTGCTTCTCTGCTCCGTCCCTCGCGCTCTGATTGCTGGCATTCTCACCTGGGCGCTGATGACCTACGGGGAACTGACGAGCAACGGGGGAGCAGACATCATGTTCAGCCCCACACTGTTCAACTTTTTCCTTTCCCTCGCCGTACTGGTCTTGGCCTTCCACACGAACCAGGCCTACCAACGTTTCTGGGAGGCTCGCTCGCAGGTGAGACGCCACGCAAAAACGCCGCTCGCCTCAAACAGCACAGAGGCGCAGACCCGACTATTCGCTGTCTCGCCAAACATCCATCATGCAGGTGTGCATACGTCTGCATACGCAAAGCGCATATATATATTTTATATGTGTGTATATAGGAAGGTCTACGGTTCGACACATCTCGAAAAGGATATATGGCCGCAGAACGTGCGATCGCCCTCAAAGACCGGAGTGTGTCGAGGGACCAAACGGGCCCTGGGAATCGAGCGCGGAGCCTTTTGGTCCGTCGCTTCCTGTCACGCTTGTCCTCCTCTCCTATGTAGCGACGTGCACCTGTCTCTCTCTGTGTGTGTGTCCACGTTTCCATTTACCTCTCTAACCTCTCTATTTATGCATGTACGTATCTGCATAGTGTGTCTCGCCGCTTACACGGGTCTTGGCCTAGCTTTAGCTACAGATTGCGCTTGCGCGCGCCTCACGCGTTTTCCCCTCCACGCTGCTCTCGTGCGCGTTCTCGGGATTTTGCCTTGCCTCAGGTTCAAATCATGGCCAGCTGGTGGGCTGACGCGGCCAGCACCTTTGTCGCCTTGGACGAGATGACCGGCATCGCCAAGGGCGAATATGCGTGGGGAGCCGACTGGCGAGGGAAGATTCTTCACCTCCTCAGTTTGCTTCACGCCGTGTCGATTCAGTATCTGCTGCACAACGACGCGGAGAAGACACAGCTGGAAGTGCTTGGTGCGTGGGCGACTCTGATAGCTGCAGAGAGGAAACTCGACACTGCAGCCGTGGCCAGGCAGGGTCGGGGCTCCGCGGATTGGTTTTCGGAGGGCGCCTCTGACGGAGTTAACAGAGCGGCGGGGGCCACTCCATTGGAGTGGTGGAGTCACCGGTTTTCGAGGAGCCTTCCGCGTGTGAACGGATGGCGATGCACGGGCTGGGTGCCGGATGTCGATATACACGCAGAGACTGGGCGTGCAGACCAGAGAACTGTGTGTCCAACGTTTGGCCAAACTGGACCGGATCGCAGACGTGCGCCGCGAAAAACGGTTGTCCTCTGTCCCTGGAGAGGATGTGAAACAGGCAGAAACAGGTTGCGGTCTGCGTGTGCTTGCGGCTCCTTTTTCGTAGGGGGAATGGACGCTTTTGAAGCGAAACTCCTCAGCCTCACAGACGACCAAACGTTCCTCGTCATGCACTGGATAGTTCAAGAGATGATGCGGCGCCTGGTGGTGGAACCAAAGGGCTTGGCGGTGCCGCCGCCGTGCTTTGCGCGAATTCAGCATCAGCTGTCGAATGGTGAGAATGCAGCTGAGAAAAGTGTGTGGGGAACGTGCAGAACCACGAGAGACAGGGGAACCCTCTCTTAAGTCTCTCCTCGATGGTGCCAGCGCTCCGTTTCGGACGCTCTCCCGTCACGACTGACCCTCCGTTCGCTCAGAGAAAGTTTCGCCTCGTCTTCCCGCTGTAACGGGACATCCAGCACACCCCTCCCGTGGCGTGTACGTGCAGATGGTCGTGACCTTCCGGCAGCGTAGTGATCCTTGCGTACCCAACCGTGTACATCGACGCACGGTACACGTGGATGTGCCGTCTGTCTTGAATCTGGGCATGATTTGTGTGTTCCGCGCATTCCTCCGCATAAGCATATGCGTATAATTACCGAGATACACGCATGTATATGGTTGACACTCTGCGTCGGGAGTTGATCTTGCGTGTGTGTGTGTTTTGTGTTCCTCCTTCAGGAATGCTAGCGTTCAATTCAGCATGCAAGATTGAAGACACGCCTTTCCCCTTTCCCTACGTTCAGCTCGTGCAACTCATGGACTGGTTTATGACTATTGCTTGCCCGGTGGTCATTGCCTCGTGGATGATCAATAAGGTAGGAGGAGAACGAGTTGTTGTCTTCTCTCTTGTCCGGTTGTCGCTTGCGTCTGCCTCTGCTTCTCCACACGTTCCTCGGCTTCGTTTTCACTCTCTGCCTCTTGTCCGTTCCCACAGCGTGTAAGAGCGTCTCCTGTGCTCTTGCGTGGTCCGTTTCCGGCGACAGGTGGTGTCTGGACACCGCCCAGAACAGCGGGCCCCGCAGGGGTTAACGTTGCACTCCAGAACAAATCGCATCCCCCGCAGCGGCGCCTCCTGGCGCCCTGCGTTTGCAAACCTGTTGCTGTGTCGTCTGCTGGCCGTCCTGTCTCACAGGCGGTGTCGGTTTCGTGCTCTTGGGAGTTGCAGAGCGTCGTTCGCGACTTTTTGCAGGCACATCATTCTTTCGCCACGGTGACTGTGGTATTTCGGCGGTGCGTTACAGCTGGCCCTTTTCGCTGTGTTTGTGGAGTGCGTTTCTCATTCCGGTACGTACCTCCACGTAGCCCCCGATTTCGATTTCTTTTGGGGTTTCTCGCGAATCCTCAGCCATGCGCAATCGTCCTCTCGGTGATCGCCGTCGGTGCCTTCCACGCGACGTTCGCGGCTGCATGTGCTATGGAGAGCCCCTTTGGTCGCCAGGCAAACGATCTGCCGCTTGTGGAGCTTCACCGTGATTTCGTCAATCGCCTCAAGTCGATCGTCGACACGCACGTAAGCGGTTCTCCCGCCTCAAAGACGCAGCCGTTGTTCCTGCAACACAGCGAAGCCCAAGGCCCAGGTCAGCGGGTTGAGGCTCTCTCTCGGTGTCGATACACAGACGCTGCGGGTGCGCGACAGGGCGACAACGGAGAAATTCTTCTCCGATCAACGCGCCCTAGTGGACGACGCGTTGATCGGAGTTCAGGCCTGCCCCTGACGTGGTCCTTTCCTGCCTCCCCGTTGCGTTTCTGTCTGATTTATTCCTTCCTGACTGTATGGTGCATCGAGGGGGGAGGTGAAATCACGCGGTTGCGCCACGCCGGCCTCCCAGACGGATTCACATCACATGTGCACCACGATATGGGGCGAGGCCTTCCGCCTGTCGCCATTCTCATTCGAGAACACCTCGGTTCATGCTTGCTTCCCGTGCCCGTCCTCGTCGCGCGTGCTGGCAGTGGCTGCGGAACAGAAGGGTCAGATGGCGTCTCGCGCATCCCCTCTGCTTCCGCCTGTGCTTCTCGACTGTGTAGGTCGCCGCCTGCTTGAACAACATGATCGTGAAGGCTGAAAGTCCAGAAACCCATGAGTACGAGCTGTACGAGGACGCCGATCTCCCCGATTCTCCCCTGGCCAAAATTCGGATAAAGCTGCACCAGTACGCGGGCGGGTCTCGCCACAAGATCGCGCCGCAGCATCCACGTAAGCGTCCCGATTTCAGGAATTCCCTCCCGTATAGACACACCATGGCGATCGCGACGCCAGCCTTGCCTGCATGCACAGAACCGGCTGCTGGCTCGGGGCGCGTGGGCGTGCGCCCGGCCGTTTTCCCTGGAGTGTTTCCGTCTTCGACCGGGAGTCCGCAGGGTTTCCCGTTAGCAGTCCTCGGATCCGTTGGTGCGCCGCAAAGAGCCCCTTCCCGAAAGTGCGTTTCGCTGGGCTGTCTTTTCTGTCTTCTCTTTTGTTTCCCAAGCCCACACGCACCTGAAGGGGAAGGCGGCGCATCTTCACCGGGCGGGACGGGGCAGGGACGAGCACCACGCGCTGGCCGCTGGCCCCCTGTCGCGGTTCCAGCGTCTGCCGCTGTATCCGAAGATCCTGCGGCGATCGCGCAGGCGAACAGCCCCGAGTCACTCGACCAGTCACCGGCACGAGGAGCACGACGAGTGGGAGAAAGACTGGGACGACACGGAGAGCGACTTGTCCCGGGAGGCGATCACCAGCGAGCCTCAGCGAGGCCTCGCGGCCCCTGCCTCCGAGTACGGCAGTGTCTTCAGCGGCGTGGACATGGAGCCCAGAGCGGACAGCCACGACGGTATCGTGGGCCGCAAAGCCCCGGCAGCGGCCGTCCCGAGTGCAGGTTCCGCGGCCTATCTGTATCCACCTGGCGAGGCAGGGGCGTCGCCGGGAGTCGACGGCACTCGCTCGACCGCAGTGGCCGCAGACGGCGACGGCGATGGCGAGAAAGATCTCTTCAGCATTCCGTATCGCAGCGCAGACGCCGACGCTGGGCGACTGTCCGTCGGGCCTGGATCGGTCGTAGCCGCTCCAGGCAGCACCTGCGGGGCGCAGTCGGAGAGACAGTCCGTGGAGATGCTCTGCGAACTGGGCACCTTGTCGCGGGGCCTTTCCAGGCGTCTCGACGGCCGGAGCTCCACACGCAGGCAGAGCTTCTTCAAGTCCGTCGGGGACATCTTGAGGCTCGGATCCAGGAGTGGGAAAGACGGCCCGTTCGAGGCGGGGCCTGCGCCGTCGGGGAAGGCCGGGGATCCGCCTTCCAAAGGGGAAACATCGGCCCGAGCCTCGTTCCGGTCCAGTCGGATCTTCCAGTTCGGAGACGGTGAGGCCGTAGGCGCAAAGAGCTTCGGCGAGCGAGAAGGAAGAGGGAGGAACGCAGTGCCATCGCGGGCTCTGCGTTTGGCTTCTCAGGCGTCTCGTAGGAACCGGTGGAACCCGTTCGCCACTTGTGGATGAATATACGGGGGCCGCGGTCTCGGCGTTGCCGTTTTTCTGTTTGAAGCTGTGAGCGTCCTTGCGCGGTTCACGTTTTCTCAGACAACTTCACCACTTTCCACTCGCTCCAGCGCGACGGCGGCAGCGACGCGTCTCGCCGCCAGAGTGAAGCAGCTGCAACGCCCATCCCCGTCCCCACGGTGCCCATCAACATCCACGTAGCCCCTGCGTCCGCGCTGGAGACTCCTGTTGCAAGTGCGGTGACAAGGCGTGCGTCCGAATCTGGAAACCATCAAGCGGGGCCTGGATCAGGCGAGAAATGCGGCACTGGCCGCGGGAGGATATCGGCCGACAAAGGTACTCGCTTTTGGGCAGTTTTGCCCCGTTCACCTTCGGGAGAGGCGGAATGCGCACAGCCTTACAGTGTCCACCTCTGCACGTATGCGTCGGCGTCTCTGTTTAGGCCGACCAGCTTTGTCCTTTCGTGCAGTGTGAAAGGTACTTCGCCCAAAGGCCGCTGCGAATCTCACGGGGCACGTGAACTACTGACTGGGGCCGCGCATTTGTGGGGATACGTCGGCGTGGGCGAAATGTGTCGCCGCGCAGATCTGTGGTCCAGGGTATTTTCTCTTCCGGTCTGCTTGACGTTTCACCTGTGAAGCTCGAGCTCCTGTGCCGAGGCCCGGTCGCGTCTCGCAGGCGATCGCCTCGTGGACATGTGCGCCGAACGGTGGTGTGGTCTTCTTGGACACGTGGGATCTTCTCTGGTGTCTCTTGCACGGCTTCAGGCGGCCAGGAAGACACACGCGTGCGAACCGTCTACGTCTTTGATCCAGCGACGTCTCCCGCGGCGATGATGGAAGAAGAGGCATCTCGTGACAGGGCGACAACACCTGTCGCTGAGCCCGCGTGCCCAGCCGGGGAGACCGGTGAGGGATGGGAAGAAGAAAAAGGGGAAGTGGGAAGTCGGTGTCTGGCGAAACGCGGGCGCCGTTATCAGGTGCCCGTAACTACAGAGAGTCCCACGCTGGGTACAGTGGGGGACCACGGTACAGATGTCTCTCTTCGCTGTTGTCGTCGTAAGAACCAAGACAGGGAGCTTCTTTGACCTAGAAAATAGTGGTGAGGCGGAAACGTATTCCGGTTTCTGTTAAAGACATCGCTAGGCCGCACTCAGCAGCAGTCGTGTGTCCCGGACGGCGCAACGTCTCATGGCCAGTCGGTCTCCGCTGTGAGCGGTGCACACGGCCGTCTCTCTGTGAAGACGTAGCTTCCCCTGTCCATACACATTCACGATAGGTTGCTTGTGAAACACCCCTGAACCAGGTGACATGTCCACGTTTGACAGTGTTTCAACGCAGGCTCTTTTCGGAGCTCCAGTGGCTATCAGTGGGACGGTGTGTACCCCGTCTGTTCAAGAGGGGAAGAACTTGGCCGGCAATCGCTTGTTCTGTTTGCCTTTTCAGCGAGTTCCCCCGTTGACGAGCGGAAGGCCCGCAACGATACGTCGGCGCTGGCCCCTCCTGAAACACCGTGGTACGCTAGCTTGCAACATTGTAGGCATGCTAGAGATAGACACAGCCGCGCCTGTCACGCGTGCGCGTTGTAGGGTGGTGTGTGTTCTCCGGCGGAATCGGTATTTCGATTTCCGAGGGCGTTTGCCAGGTCACAAAAGTGCGTTTTGAACGCATGCGATTCCGGACCGGGGCCTGGGTGGCCGTCTGCCTGTGCTTGTTGCGGCTTTCTCTTGCAGTTAGAACCCCCTTTAGTCTCTGCTGCATTCTTTGTAGTTCGGTGCTTCGCTTTCGTGTCTTTGACAGTGTCGCGGTCCCCCTCGATTCTTTCTCGTTTCGCGAGGAGTGGATTTCGAAAGTCCCTCTTGTGGCATCCCTTCGGGTTTTCCGTCCACTCGTCAAGGCGCGTGCCGTCCCGTTAAATATCACGCAACAGCGCGTGGTTCGGTTGTTCTTTCATGTTTCCCGTAGGGCCTCGAAGGATGAACGGCTGTCTCCAGCTGACTCGCTCCTCGTCGAAGTAAGACAGCCAGGCTCAGAGCGCCGTTTAAGACACAGGCGCCGTTTAAGACACAGGCGCCGTTTGTTTCTCTCTGCTTGCTGGAATGTGTCCGTGCCGAAGAAAACGGGGGTTGCAGTGGAAGCCGGCGTTGCAGCGTTTCAGGTTGGCATTTCCTGCTCCAGGGACACCGCGGGTATTTTTGGCCTTGATGTCCGAAGCGCCTGCGTCCTTACGCGTGCCTGTTTTCAGCCGCCAATCTCCAGAAGGGCAACGTGCATCAGCATCGAAGAGCCGCTTCCGGTGTCCGCAGTCCGCCGCATTGGAGGTTCGTCGCATACATTGACACCAGGAGACATCGCTGCTAAAGTGGCCAAGAACTTCAGAGAGAAAGACAAGGAGAAAGACAAGGAAAAGGAGAGAAAGGACTGCGGCCAGGCGATGCGCATCATGCGATCCGATACGACGCGGCAAAACGTCGAACGGGGAAATGAGGGATGCCTTCAATGTTCGACGCCCTCCACAGTCGACACTGTTCCGAGAGTTCATCTCACGCGAACGCTGCGTGTCAGACCACGTCTCAAGAAAGAACAGTTCTTTTCAGAGATAGCACCAGGGTGCGAAATGGTTGCTGCCTGTTGCGGTCTGCCGCGGTCGTGTTCTGCCCACTCATACACGCGGCGACAGGCAGGCAGGGGACATGAAAGATGTATAGGTTTGGTGTACCCCTTTTGTCTGCCTTCGCCGACACCGCAAGATTAGGTTCGATAGGTCTACGGATGAGCAAGCGGTCCGGCGCACCGGCATACCTGCCTACACATGCAAAAGGTTCCTGATCTCCTGGCTTCGGAGTCGCTTTTTGCCGGTCGCGTTGCCTGTCGAAGGCAGGCGCGAGTATCAGGGCGTTGCTGATCTGGGGCGCAAGAGGACACAATACACAGGGTGAAGGGGGCCGTCATTATGTAGGATAGACAGGCGCGCAGTTGCGCGGTCCCGAATGTGGCGGAGTACACTGTGAACCAGACTGTGTCGCCTGAACTGGGGGACATGCATTGGGCCCTAACACGACACTCTAGCTGCTTGAGGGTTGAAACGCAGTCCACACCAAGCCTCCAGCGTGTGGGCATTTCTCCCACAAAACTTAGGAAGGCGGTCAAAGGTTTGGGGAGGTACGGGGAAGCATTGTGGGAAGGACCAGTTCGCTGGAGACCCGCGAGGGGGAGACAAACAGGCGCCCCCCGTAGAAGCGGAAAGCGCGCCGGGGCGCGAGAGTGGCGGTGTGTGTTGGGATTTTCTGAGTCGTCACTTTTTTAACCGGCGACCGCAGTCGGAAGAAGCTCTGAAAACGATCTGCAAGTGGGACGGCGCTGATCCAAGAGAGGACGGCAATCCGTGCAGGCCTTCTGACCTCCCTGTGTCGTCGAGGCGCGCACTTCTCGCATGTCTTTCTCGTCGCGATCAGATGGGAGCTAGAGAGTCGGCGCAAACCTGCAGTTTTCGTGGCGCCGTGCGTAGTCGTGAAGGATCAAGGCGTGTGGTGATGAGTTCGCGAGGCCAGGTCGTGTTGTGTTCAGTTCACAATCGCGTCTGAAGCGGGCGTCCGGAAAGACAAATCCGCTCAAAAGTGTCTCCCGTGTCTGTTGACGTCTGCAGCGTAAATGCAGTTTGCGGTATTCCGAGAGCAGACGCCTGTCTTGCGAACCTTAGCGCCTGTTCCGCTGCACAGTGGTAGATCGGATCTTCTCCGCGTTTCTTGCCTCCATGTGTCACGTCAGCGACAGGAACGCCCTTTGGCACGTCTGATGCCTGGACCCAAACAAGGTTTGTCTTTGACCTGTCGGTCGAATGCGGCCGCCGCACAAGTAGCACACCATTTTTTATGCTCGCTGCTTTTCAGAGAGGAATCAGAGCATCAAGTGCACACAGGGTTTCCGGGACGATGGGGAAGACGCACAGCGCACACGACGACGCCGAATGCACGGATTTCCAGTATTTTTGTCTACGGTCAACGGCCGTGCCTGACCACAGGGCTGTGTTCTCAGGTCTGTCACGTTGTCGCTGTTTTCCAAGCCTCGACCTCTGGAGCGTTCTCCAACCCAGACCTGTTCCACACTCCCCCGTCTCGCAGCATTGAGTGATTTCAAAGCCTCGGTCATATACTCGAGAGCGAAAAAACGCTTCCAGAAAGTCTGTTAGGTGCCCTCAACACGGCCGAAATCTGCCTTTCCTGGCTCCTACCCCGTTCGGCGAAATACCGGAAGTGAACGCCCGATGCATGTGGATCGCCCCGCGCGATGGCGGTGACGGGCGTCTGAGGTGAACCCCATCGTACGCTACTTAAGATCTTCGTAGTCAGTCTGCTCTAGCCGCTGGAACAACACACGAGAGCGCCTGGCCTCGCGACGAGGCGGCTGCCGCTTTCTAGGTTCGAGTGCCTAACCAAGCGCCGAGTTAGATCAAGGCCCCGGACCTCGGCGTCGGTTCAGAAACGGTTTCCGACGACCTGGTCTGAATGTCAGAACGCAGTGCAAACAGTGGGCCTTGGGACGCGCTCTACCGGTGGCGACGCGTGGTCTGCAGTGGAACCAAAAACAAAAGGCGCTCAGCGGCGATGCAGACGACTAGGCTTTCTCGATCCAACACACTGCTAACATGAAGCTATACACGGACGCGTTCCGTTCCTGGAGGCTGCAACTCGACCTCCCACTCCTGCTCCATGGTATTCTCCTGGGTAACCAGGTCCACGCTGTGACTACACGCAATCATAATTACGCTTGGCACCAGCTGCAAAAGAATCGTTATTGCTCTGGGGCCCGAGCGAGGTTCGGATATTTGCGCCTTTTTTGTAAAAGGCTGCGCCTGGTGTCTCGACGAGCATGCGCCGCCGGGACTCTACCACCGGTCGCGTAAACGAGATACCTGTTACTTGACCACTCTTCTCGAACCGTTTCCCCTGATTTTTTACTTCCGAGTTTCTCTTTATGACGGAGGAAAGAGAGCCAAGAACTGCACAGCGGTTTTTTTGTGCTTCCTGCAAAGAGAGGGGCCAGCGCAAAGTGGCAGCGCGCCGCAGTGCATGCAGCTGCTTGGAAATCCAGACTCTTCTTCCCAGCGAACTCGAAACTGCCTAGAAACATTCCTCCAGTGCCTCAGCTTGCAACGGTCCTTCTGTTCCCTCGAGTCTCCTTGGCATCTCGTCTTTGTGTTTTCCCGCCTTCCGCCGTGTCGTCCCCGCCACCCTTCTTTCTCTCAACTACTCTGACGTCATTTTGTGTCCGCGTCGAGACTGTCCGCTTGGCAACACACGGCATTTAAAGTCTCGTCAATTCTCTCACTCCCCGCCGGCAGAGAAACCTGTCAGTAACTGAATGTCCGTCTTTCTGCGTTGAGTCCCAGGTGCGGGTTTTGCATCGTAAGCGTTTGACAGGTGCGTCGCTCGCGATTCTCTCCTCCCCTGGCTGGCCCTCGACTTGCGCTCTGCGAGGCGTCGGACCCGTTTCAACATGCTCGCCGGTGTCAAAGCAGAGAAATGCGCGTCTGCACTGGCCTCAGAGTCGCTATCTGCCGAATTCGCCCAGTGTGTCGTCAGCCTGTGCTTGTTTTTCGAAGTTTGTCGCACGCGTTTTCGTGTTACCTGCGTTGCAGGTGGTGATCCGACAATCAGTCGCCGAAGAAAAATGACCGACGCTTCACACCAGTTCTTTGTCACTTTACGAAGAGTTGTTGGTCAAAGGTGAAACAAAGTGTGCGTCAGCACATGTGCGCCGTACTCTTCCACTCTGCATGTTTTTGTTTCCAACCCTCTCCTGTCCGTTTTTCGCTTTTGAAATCACTTGTCCCTTGACTCAGTTCTTTCGCCGCCGTTACACACACGACAGCCCCCCACGTTGGTCAGGAACTCGCGTTTTTCCCCTTTCCTCGCCTTCTCCCCTCTCACAACCCCGTTCTATCTTCTCCCTCCCGTTTTCTCTGGCAGCCTGCTCCGACTGCCTCAGGATTGCCATCCCTCGTTCCGTTCTCTCGGTCTGTTTGAGGCTGCAGAGTCGATTGCGGCGACCCTGCCTCGCCTTCCGCTCTGAGAAATGCTGCTCGGCTATCGCCTGCATGCACGCGGCTGTCAGGTGTATCCACTGCCCATGCTCGCCCGAAGGGACACAGGCCCCTGCGGCTCCACGGGTTGTGCCTACCCCTGTCGACTGTCGCCAAACGGTACGCGATTTGGTCCTTTCCTCTGAGAGAAGTTCCCCCTCGGAAGCGGAAACCAACCGCCGAGGGAAACGGCCTGCGAGGAAGACAGAGAACGGGAGGAACGTGGGCGCTGGGAACAAAACTGCACCAGAGAGGCCGAACGGAGGAAACAGAGAACCCAGGCAGGCAGCGCGGAACGGGGACAGAAGCAGGGCTCAGAGGGCGAGAGGCCGAGAGGCGGAAGGACCAAGAGGGAAGGAAGAGACACGAGGCGGCAGGCGTGCGAGTGGGCGGTGTCAAGGCGCGGGTCCGTTGTAGGCCCCGGGACGGGAGCGAGGATTCCCGTGGCACGACGCCCACAGCCAGGTGTTTCGGAGGGAGAGAGACGAATCCCTGTTATTTGCCAGTGCAAACCTGGCAGTGGCAACGGAATTTAGACAGGGAATTGAGACGCTTGAAGAACAGTGGGTTGAACGCTGGCCGGGGGGGCATGGAGCGAAGCCCCAGCTCGTCTGTCGGTTTTTTCGTCGAGCTCTTCCTTTCGGTATATGGACGAGAGTGCCGGACTCGGCGAGAAAGCAGCTGGATAGCCAGAGTCTCTGTGCACGTTTTCTGTTTTCCTCTACTCGCGCCTTTTCTCCATTCTTTCCCTGTCTTGCGTTTCGTTTCGCCGTTTTCAGAAAGGTAGCGCTTTGTGAAGAGAGGCAGAGGGCGAGAAGCGTCGTTTGTGTGTTCGGCGCCCGACGACATAACGACAAAACTTCTCGCCCCTCTCTCCCATGCCGTCTGTGGGCCTCTGAGTTGGCGGGCCAGCCGTCTGCTGTCTCGCTGGTCTTCCCGATTGTTGTATAGATACCAGGTTTTTGGCAGGTGACTGTTTGCCTCCTTTGCTATCTGAGTTCTCAACTAACAGCCTGCCTATGCTTGCCGCTGCCACGCGCGTGCCTGCGTCTCTACCCCAAAGGCGTGTGCGTTTGAGAGCCTCTCTCGCATCGGCCTGTATACAAGGCCGTCTCGCCAACAGCGCTCTTGTTTTCGTCTTCCCCGAACACTGCCCGAAACGGTGCCTGCAATATTCGGTTTTTGCCTGGCTTGCACCGGAAACCCTGTGGGACCTCGCGCGAGTTCCCACTCCGTTTGTATGTAGAAGTCTGCATTCCTGTTTCTCGTTCTCCTCGCCCTATCTAGCGTGCCTCGCGTGTGTCCAATTATGCATGCGCACAAAGAATAGCGGCCCTCCAGCACTGTTCCACCATGCGAATCGGCACAGACGCGACAGGCGGTGGAACGGGAGTGGAGAGTGAAGACAACGGCAGCGATGGACCTTCATGGACCCTCGTGGCTTCGAAGCGACGGGGATATCCCCGGACGCCTCGTGGCGCAGGTCCCGCGTCTGCGGTCTTGTCGCGTTCGTCGCGCCCCGGGCATTCGTCGGCCGCTCGGCGTCGTCCTGAGCAGGGGCGAAGCGATCGGCCGCTACGTCCCCGTCGCCCCCCCCGGACGGAAGCGCCGCACCTCGGTTCACCTCCGACTCCTTCCTCTGCTGCCGCGGTGGGCGCGGGGCCCGCCGAGGGCGGGGTGCGTCGCGGCGCGGGCGACACGAACGAGCAGACCGGGAAACTGCGAGAACCTGTCAAAGAGCACTGGCCCGAGCTGGGCGTCGTGGCTCAAGCTGGAGCCTGGGGCGAGCGAGCGCCGCAGCGGACGACCGCCAGTTGGGCGACAGTCGCAGCAGGGTGCCGGGGAGACGCTCGGGCCCCGCCGGGGCAGGCAATGCGGGCCTGTCCCTCGAGGCCCGT
The DNA here is from genome assembly GCF_000208865.1 of Neospora caninum Liverpool. Lineage (NCBI taxonomy): Eukaryota > Apicomplexa > Conoidasida > Eucoccidiorida > Sarcocystidae > Neospora > Neospora caninum. The sequence continues at coordinate 784,398 of NC_018389.1, forward strand.
AGGGCGCGAGGCGCCCCGACCAGGCCTGGCTAGGGGCCCAGTCCAAGGCGCGTGGCAGCCGCCTGATGAGACTGCTCCCCGCAGCGTTTTGCCGAAGGCGAGCATGCCGCCAGCGAGTTCTGCAGGCCAGGAGAGCAGCCGAGAAGGCCTGGCTCGCTCGAACCAGCCCCAGGCCCCGAGGGCTCTCGGCCCCGCTGTGTCCGTTTGCGTGGGCATGGGGCGGGGCGCCAGGGGCTGGGGGGTACCCCCAGAGCCGGGGGGCGAGACGCGAGGTGGCCATCGAGGTGCGGGAGACGGCGAGGGACGCATGCAGAGCTGCAGCGAGGAGCCTAAACGCGAGACAGCGGGCGCAAGCGAAGCAACCGAACCGAAACCGCACACTGACGCGACTGCCGCGTCGACGGCGCGGCCAGTACCTACAGAGACGAAAGAGAAGGCACCGGAGCTTCGGGACCCGAAGCGGGGAGACGCAGCTGCGAAGCGAGGGCAGGCGAGGAAAGGCGATGCGAGGAAAAGAGAGACGGAGGAGGCGCGGCTCCAGGGAAAACCCAAGGAAGGAGCGCCGGGCGGGCCACACGACGACAGAGCCGGAGGGAATCGTAAGGGAGAGACGAAACGCCCGGAGGATGGTGCGTGCGCAGACGCGCCCGTGGAGGAGGACCCCAAGTCAGTATCGGGCAAGCGCCCCAAGGCTCACGTCGTTGAAGCGTCGAGTTCTGAAGCCGGCGTGCAGAGCCTTCCCTCCGTGTCTTCCTCGTCGCCTCCGCAGTCGCACCCTGCGCCCGACTCAACGTCCCTTGGTGTGTCCTCCACCGCGCTGCCACTGTTGCCTGGCTGTTGCACCAGAAGCTGTGCGGCCGAGAATCCTCCCGAGGACCCAGCGCCTCTCGCCGCACCTCGCACGATGGCGGTGGGAGCGGCCCCCCGGGACTCTGAGAAGGCAGATGTATGTACACCCCAGGAAGGAGCATCTCGAGAGGAGCGGGAGACGGAGGCGGGTCACGCGCAGCCGTCGTCTTGTGAGCGGCGCCGTCGAGAGGCGAGCACGGCCCCTGATGAGAGAAGAGCGGAGGGAGCGAGGGTGCACGGGAAGGCAGGGACGAAGCCTGAGACGAAGGGGGCTGCGTCTGGGAAAGAGGCAACGTCAGCAGACGGGAGAGGCGACGCGGGCGCGAGTCAGGGCCAGAAAGGCAGAGACGGAGACGGCTCTGCGAGGTCGGCGTCCGAAAGACCTAGCAAAGAGGCGACGCCGGCGCAGGGCGAATCGCAGAAGGCCCGCGGAGGCCGAAATGCAGACGAGCAGGAGGCGCATGCGGCCCCAGATCGACAGAACGAAGAAACCAATCGAAGTCAAGACCACAGGGCGCGGGAGTCTCGCTTCAAATGCCAGTGCAAACAGGGCGACAGCGGAACCGAGGAACAAGGGGAAGATGAAGTGCGAGCTATGGATGCCATGTACACTCCCGTTAAGATCCTCCAGCCCGGGTAAGTCTTCGCGTTGAGGGTTGCCAGTTTTTTTGCCTGGTTTAACGTCGCAAGGCTGAGGGCGACGCGCCACAGCGGCCAGCAGGTTCTGGCCTGTCGCCTCGTGCTTTCCTCTGTGTACCGTTTTTCCCTCACTCTCTCGTCGTGTCTGTGCCCGGTGCACTCGGCTCGACAGGGGTTGTATCTCGCTTTGGAGTGTACCGCAAACACAGCGCGACAGACTCCACTCTCGTCGTTCCTTCTTGAATGCTGACGGCTGCCCCCGTTTCCTTTTTCTTCGCACGACAGCCCAAGCAAGACCGAACATTGCGCTCCGTCTTTCCTTCGCGCCCGACTTCTTTGTGAATCTGGCGATTGCCCGGGCGAGCGGGCGACGCCTCCAGATGAATTGTGCGCCCAGAGGCACGCCCGTCCGCGGCTCCTCTCCGTGGTCCTGAAAGGTGTCTCTCCATTTCTCACGCTGCTCCACTCAGTTGCCTCTTCGTTTCCTCTGTATGCGCAGCTTCTTGTCGTCCGCGTTTCTCGCGGAGCTCCACGACCCCTTGCTTGACTTCTTTCCGCCCTCGCCCCACGCGCCGCTGTCGTCTACGGAAGAGCTCGGCAGTCCCTCAAGCGAGACAGGGGTGGAGCCCAGTGCGGGGAAGAAGGACGACGCCGTCCTCGTCCTCCCGACAGAGTTTCTTTCAGGCAAGAAGCTGCCGGTGTCGCCTGCGCTGCAGAGTCGCCTCGGGCGCCCTGCAGTGTCGTCTCAAGCACAGGCTCAAGCGGCGAAGGCCGAGCACGCGGTGATCTTCAACCTCCGAAGATGTCCCTGGATCATCACTCTCAGCGTCTCAGGGTCAGGGTTCTGCGCACTCTCTGCCGACGAAAGCGAAGCTGAAGAGCCAGAAGAGACCGAGAAAGAGCCGGCGAAGGTGCGCGGGCTCTCGAAAAGAAGGGCGGCGACGCCTCCGTCCTCTCCGGCTCCGTCGATGCGACCGCCGCCTTCTCCCGACCGCGCGCCCTCCGGCACGGGCTCCGCACGACTGCCTGAGGCGTCTGCTGGCGCCGCTCAGACGGCAGGGGGTGGCGACGCCGGGCGGCTTTCGCCCAGACAACGGAAGGCCCACGAGACGTGGACAGCCACGCCACATGCACGGGACCCGCTGTCTCATTCGTCTCTCTCCACGGCTGCAGACTTCCCGTCCGTCGACGCGTCTCTGTCCTCGCGGCCCCTGTCTCCTTCCTCGTGTCCCTCTGTCCCTGCCTCGTCCTCTGCCTCGCGGTCCCCTGTCTCCTCGCCCGCGCCGGACGGGCCTCCGGCGTCGTGCCTTGCAGCCCAAGAGACGCGAGGGCCCAGGGACCCAGAAATCCCCCGGCCGAGGTGTCAGCTCTGTCTGGGCGACTGCGATGTCGAGTGCGTCCGCTATCTCTTCAGAGTCTTGAGTGAGACGCAGCAGGCCTTCTTCGCAATCGTCGATGTGCTGCTGCCTCGGAACTACCCTGCGGCTCCGCCGTACGTCGCAGTGGGCCTCTCCGCCGCCGTGCCTCGGAAAGAACTCGAGCAGCTTCGAAACAGTCTAAGAGAAGAATACGAAGCATCCAGGTAACGCTCCCGCCTTGATCATATTCTCATCCAGCGGGCTGTCCACCACCACACGTGTCTGCGTACATCTCAGCATATATATATATATATATATATATGTATATATATGTATATATATGTATGTATATATGTATATATATGTATATATATGTATATATATGTGTATATATGCCTGGATACTTGTGGCTTTCCGCCGAGCGAGGCAAGTCGATTGCAGTCCTGGTCCTGTGTAAGATTGTAGGTGTGTGGCAGCCCTCGGGAAAGGTGCGCTTTAGTGTGTTCTACACGTCGATGCTTCCACGCGTGTGCCCCGGCAGCCACGCTACTTTTTTTGGCCCTGGCGCGTTTGTCGCCTCTAAATCGGTGTATATACGGATCCCTTCGCCGCACCGCTCGCCGGGTCGTCCCATTTTTCTCTTCCCCTCTGTCGCTCCCTGGCCCCTGTCCGGCTTACGTTATGAGCGCGTTTTGCCGTCTCTGTCTCTGCGCCTCCAGGGGTGAGGTGGTCCTCTACCGGCTCTGTCTCCAGCTCCAGTCGTTCATGGCTGAGCTGTCGAGCACACTCTGCTTCAGCAACTTGTGGGAAGAAATGCACTTCAAGGAGCGACAAAGACGGCACTTTCTTCTTCGCGAGCAACACATGATCCACCGGAACATGAAGGCACGCCAGGGCCTTCTTTCGCACCCCTTCGGGCCTTCCGGCCTTGTGCAGGACGGTCAGAGTCGTCGCGGCTTCCCGTTCTCCTCTCGCGCTAACCCACGGCTGCTGTATGGGCACGGTTCCAGCGCCTCGCTCACCGAAAGCTGCGACGGGGTCCTGGACGGGGACCATCCCGGGAACGAAAGCCCGGTGCCGGGGCACGGAGGCCCCTTCCTTGGAGCCCACGGCTCCAACGGCGACCTTTCGACCGCGGTCGGAGGGAGTGCGCCGGGCCGGAGGGTTTCCAGAGACGACGAACGCGGGGGCGGCCTCGCCGCGAGCACCGGGACTGCGCATGGGAACCAGTTTGGAGGACGCCTCGCCGCCCTAGATCGCTTCGGAGAACGGAGAGGAGAAAACGCGTTCACCTTCCAAGCCGCTGTCAAGGCGCGCATGCGCCAAGTCCTCGACGACAGGAGACAGGAGTTGTTCGACAAAGAGTAAGCGTTTTGCCTGTCAGAAGGCTGCATTCCAATCGGTTGAATCGCTGCCTCGCGAGTGTGTCTAGGCAGCCCTTCCCCGATCGTTCAAGAAAGGTGGAAGACGTGGGTCGCTCCCAGAAACACGGCCAACCACAGTGCGGCACAGACAGTACGAAACGCGACGGGAGCAGCACGGGTTTGTGAGACTGGCCTCTCCGTTTCGCAGAGGCGATGCTCACTGCCTGGCTCTTTCGGCGAGCTCTGCCTTCGGGCAGACGCACGCGCGCGCCACCAACGGAGGGTCGGTGCGAATCCGCCGCCGCCACCGAGAGCAAGCAAAACCCTCCAGCGGCTGCGGTAGAGCATGAGAGGGATTTCGTTTCTCCTTGGAGTTCGCGGGTCTTCAGTATATAACACACCTTTTATCATTTCCTGTGTTTAAACCAAGCGTGTCTCGCTTTGAGTCTCTACACTCCGCGCCCACGATTCAGGGAAGACTCGGTAGTGTTTCCTCTGAGCACACGAAGCTGAGTTGGAACGGCTCCTGTAAGGACCGATTCGCTTGGTGGGGGTTCGGCGTTTTCGCTTCTTTTGTGGCCTTGGGCTGTGCATGCGTGCCTCACATCCTGCGACACAAAAACGGTTGCTGTCCACCTGTGGTCATGCGGCGGCGTCTTTTTCCCTCTCGATCAGATCTTCGCTGCTCTACTCGCGGAAGGTTGGTTGGGCTGCCGACGACGAGAGCGCGTTCTACTGGGACGACGAGGACGACGAGGACGAGTCTGTGGGCCTTGACCACGAAGATGACATTGTCGACATTCAGGTACGACCCGCGTGTGTGTCGGCCGTTCTGGTGTCCTCCCTGTGTCCTGTTCATCACCTTTCGACTGTCCATCATACCGCTCTTCGCGTTTCCCCGGCACTTTCGCCGTTGCTCTGCGCCGAGGCAGCTCCGCACTGTCCAGCTCACACGTAGCCTCTCCGTGGAGGCGTCTCGCCCGTGCGCGGCCCTTACCCCGGCTGTGTGGTGTCCCTTTTCCCTGTCCCGTGATGCGCCGCTTCTCCTTCAGTCGAGCTTCTACGCTTCCTCGCCATCGCAGTCGCGGCGGCGGACTCCGCACCGGCACTGGGTCTCTCAGTTCCGTCGCTGTCGCTCGGCCGCCACGGCCCAGCCGTCTCCGCCTCCCGACGCATCTGGGCTCCATTCGGCAGACGCAGATCCTTCGGATGGTTCGAGAGGCAAGCACCGACGCGAGGCGCCGCCGACATTGCAGGCCCCGCCGGGCGCTGCTTCGGAGGCCCGCGGAGACACCCAAAAAACCACGCGCCTGAAGCGCGAGCGGCCGCAAACGAACTCAGCCCGGACTGGTCCCTCGACTTCCGCCGAAACGCAGGAGGCAAAGACAACACACGACGGTGGAGCCCAGACCGCTTCGGGCGCGTTGGGCTCCACCGAGGAGGCCCGCGAAGGCGCCGCGGCGGGCCCGAGTCCCTCGGGCGGAGACAGTCCGGAGACCGGGGCGCCTGCCAATGGTTTGGTGCCGGAGAGCGCGGCAGCAGCTGGGGGCTCGAGTAGCGGCCGAGGCGGAAGCAGGAGCCGGAGGGGAGGCAGTTTGCGGTCGCTTCTCCTCAGCTCGCAGAGAACAACGAGGTACCAACGCGATTTCATTCAGCTCGAGGTGAGAACGGAGGCGAGCTGACGGGGAAGGAAACGCATGCGAGGAGTGAGAGGGGAACCGCGCCTTGGGGTGGGGGGGGGGTCTTGGTTTCCCCCGGGTTGCCGCCTGTCGTATTCCTGTGACGCTTCCGTGTTTTTTCTGGATTCGGGTTCACCGTCTTGCTGCTTAGTGTGTGTGTGTGTCTTCCTCTAGTAACGTGTTACCGACTCTGGGCGTTGTCCGTCCTACCCGCTTTGCACTGCTTCTCTCTGTCTGTACACTCTACTGTCGGCCCTCGTGCCTGGTCCCTTTCGATGTTCTTCTACCATATGCACTCCTCTCTCCCGGCTCTCGCCTTCTTCCTGCTCTCGCCTTCTTCCTGCTCTCGCCTTCTCCCGGCTCTCGCCTTCTCCCGGCTCTCGCCTTCTTCCTGCTCTTTTCGCTGCTCTTTTTTCTCCATTTCCTGTTGAGGCCTCCCGGCCTCCCCCCGCTAAATATTTTCCGGCCTGACGTGCGGGTGCGTCAGGTCCTCGGCGTTCGAGACCACTATCGGATTGCGCTGGTGTACCACATAATCGACAAGCACAAATACATCGTGAAACAGGTTTTCATTCCCTGCGGCCCCGTCTCGCCGCTGGCGCGGCAGGCGCCGGCTGGGAGCGAAGGCCAGAGAAGGCGAAAGCAGCTACAAGGTTTAGAACTCGTCGAAAGCGCCCTCCAGCAAGTCACGCTCCTCTGCGCCCTACAACACCCGGTCAGTCCACACTCAGAAGGCCTGCTCATCCCCTCGTTTTTGCACAAAGGACATCTGTCCATATGCATGCGCATATGCCTCTAGGCTCTATTTCTGCTTGGCAAGCAGCGTCATGTAGTCACTTCCAAATCCATCGATGTGGAATGCACTAGGATTTATTTGTGCATGTTTGTGCGTAGATGCGTGTGGGCAAACACATGGGTGGTCCCTTCGAACGGTGCATGGTGTTATCTGTGCGTTCTTCACTTTGGATTCACCGGCCGGCGTCTCTGTGGGCCCGTCGTTGGTTTCGGCGTATGCGTGGTCAGATGTGTGCATGTGTGGATTTCTGGACAGTTTCGCTTTGCCTCGCGATTCGCCCCACGGTGAGTTTCCGGAGATTTGTGTCGGCTTTTGGTGTCCGGTGTGCCTGTGCCTCGCAGTACATTATGCGCTATCACCAAGCGTGGACGCAATACCACGCCACATCGTCGCCTCTCGTAACGAACAGCCAGGGCGGGGCTCCAGACGACCTGGCCTTGGCCGACTCTCGAGGCGACCCAGAGCCGGAAGTCGACGTGGAACGCGAGGAGCCGTGCATCGGCGTGTACATTCAAATGGAATTCTGCGAACGAAGCCTCGAAGACGAAATCGAGAAGCGAACGGTTCTCCACTGGGACTCCCAACAAATCTGGACCCTCTTCAGACAGGTGACTGCTGGAATGTGTTCTTTCTGTGGGTGTCGCGCGCCTTCGCTGCATCTATGCGTTCGACACGAGAGCACTGTACTGGGAAATCGAGACCGCGATGCTGGGTTGCCTCTGCGCGCCTCGGGTCATCTCTGTCAGTGTCTCTACTCCCGATACACAGTTCCGTGTCCCACTCTCGCCGTCAAGTAAACGTCGGTCGGTGTGTGCGTTTGAGGGCGGTTCCGCGCGCGTCTGACAAGGTGTAGGGTTTAGGGTTGTCGCTGCGCTCGCGCCTTCGTGGCCTTTCCCATCTAGTGCTTGCGAGAGACAGAGGTCTGCTGCTCTCCCTCGCCTTGTCGCCGTCGTTCTCGGATCCCTTCTCTCTATCCTACCGTTCGCTTCTCCACACACACACAGGTCGAGGTTCTCGAGTGTCCCTGCACTGCGGCCGCCAGGCTTTGAGGGCCTCGCAGTGGGTTCAGAGACTCCGCAAAACTTTTCGCCCTTTAGATATGCCGGCTGGGTCTTTGCTGCTTGATAAACGCGCGCGGCTCATCTTGTCGGGCTGTCTGAGCGTTGAGGGCGCGCTGTTTTTGTCCCTCCCCCCGCGACGGTTCTCTTCGCTATCGCCAACTTTTTCTGCAGACGTTGGAAGCGCTGGTGTACATACACCGCAACCGGGTGTGCCACGTGTCTCTGAAGCCGTCCAACGTGTTTCTCGAGCCGGACGCCTACGGTTACAATGTCAAGGTAAGATGATTGTCGGAGGTCCCGCGTTCTCTCTCCCTTTTCGACTCCCCAGTTTGCTTTCCCCGCCGTCTCTCCCCGTTCCTTTTCCTTCTCTGGCGTTCCCCTTTCGCCTATCTTCCTTCGCACTGCCACCACGCAGCGTCGCCGTCCGCGGTCCTGCAGACGGGCCGCGTCTGTCTCCCGTCCGCTTGTTTTTCCGTTTCCCCTCCATTTGCCGGTGGCTTTTTCTCGTGCTGTGCGCCTCCCGTAGCTCGGCGATTTCGGCGTCACGTCTCTGTTCGACATTGTGCACAACACGCACTCGCCGATTTCGCGCCTGTACACGGCGCCCGAGCTCCTGAGCACCGCCGACGGAAAGAGTTCTTCGCTGACCATGCGCGACGCAGACAAGGCGGATATGTACTCCCTAGGGTGAGACAAAGGATCCGGAAGAAAAACCGAGAAGAGACCAAAACGGCTGTCGGACTGGGGAAAGCGGAAAGACCCGACATCCAGTCCGTGTCGGACCCAAGCGAAGGCTTCCAGGCGTTTGAGGGAGACGAAAACGCCCGCGAGGGGCTGACCGTGGTGACGTTCAATATCCGATCCAAAATGACGTGTGCTTAAAACCTCCAGTTCACACTGTTGGTGTAGGACAAAAAGCGTGGAGGCACGCCAGAAGGAAAGGATTGTAAGGGAGTCGCAGTTGGATCATAAACATGCATCCCACAAATTCTGGACCAGCAAGCTACCTCTTTTTAACCGTCACGCTGGCCCGTCGGAGGGTGATTCCCTCCGCCGAAGAAGCAAAATGAGGAGCTAAAACGCCTTGCGAACCTGAAGATGGCGACACCGAGCGAGACGCGGCCGACGCGTGTCAGATCGCGCGAACATGAAGCGGCGGGGAAGGCACTTGCGCGAGGAGACGGAGAGCAGGAGGCGCGACGGAGACTTGACGCAGTGCAGTGGGGACAGTGTCGGCGGTTGACGAGCGGAGAGCGCGCAGTCAGCCAAAGAGAGAGTCTTTTGCGTCTCTCTCCGAGATGCGAGGAAAGGCCAGCTGGGCACGAAGACGCGTTTCTGTTGGACATCCTTTTTTCCGAAACGCAGCGCCTGTCTTTCGCATTTCGGGGGGGCCTCGGCCTCTTTGTTGCTTTTGCTGGCCTTTGGTGTTTCGGCTTCGCTTTCAGCGGCTCCCTTCTCGAGTGTCTCTCTGCGTTTCCTCTCAGCGTCTTGTTTGCGGAGATGTGGGGTCGGCACGAGATGTTTGGGCGCTCTTGCAGCCGCACCGAGTTCCTCACTTCTCTCGTCAAAGAGCGGAACCTCCAGCAGTTGAACGTTCCTTCTGCTGCAGTCAAAATCATCAAGTGAGACACGCACCGCCATGCTGCGAAAGGGGAGGGCTTGAAGCGCGAAACGCGATAACAGACACGAGTCGAGACCCGAACAGACGGCGAAACCAGAGCGGCAAGGTGTACCCCCTTCTCCGACTCGCGTGTGGCCTCAGCCTTTCCTTCGCCTTCACCTGCAGACATGCGCTCTCCCTTTTTTCCCTAGCTTCTCGTCTTTCAATCGCCTTCGTCTTCTCGCGTTCTTCGTCCGTGCCTCTCTGGGCTTCGTGCGTTCTCAGAGCCTGCGTCTCCTTTTCTTGCAGGCACGTGTGTGTCTCCAGCTAGCCCCTCTGTCCTGCTCCCTTTGCGTGTTGCGGCGCCACCTCGCCGACTCTACAGCCCCGTTTCTCCCTCATATATCTACATATATATCTACATATACATATATCTACATATACATACATATATATATATATATATATATATATATACATATAGATACATATCCATATATATATATATATACATATATATGTATTGCTTTGCCTCGCCCGCTCTCTGCTCTCGCCCCCGCAGGCAACTGCTGTCTCCGAATCCCGCGGATCGGCCCTCGTCGATGACGCTTCTTCAGTCTTCTCTCTTGCCGCCAGCCGTTGAGGAAGAGCTCTTCAAAGCCTTTCTGTTGCGTCTTCGGACGCAGGTCCAGAACCCCTCGTGTGCGTCGCTTCCTCTGCGGGACGCGTCGCCTTCGCCGACGGGCCGGAAGAAAACCGAACCCGCGGCGAAGAAAAGAAATCTCGACAAAACTCGAAACTCCCTCGCCACTGGTGGCGCGTCCCCAGACGACGCGCAGGCGCAGCGTCGAAACACCGCGCCAGGCCTCGCAGGAGAAGTGCTAAAAATCTTCTTTCGACGGCAATTCGACTCCGCCTCAGCAACTCTCTTCTTCAACGACTTCCTTGTAGGGCATATCGACAAGCCGCAATGCTCATGCACATAAACTTATATGCACATATACGAATATATGTATATATATGCATATGGGTATTGAAATGCCAACATGCGCATACGAACACCTACATACACATCTCGTCATGCCAGTGTGTCGATAAAGATCTAAATGGACCTCCGGCGTTCGGGAGAAGAAACAAAATATGTGCAAACCTCTACGTGTGTGTTGGGATTCACACCTACTCTTCGGTTTCATGTGGTAAACCTGTATGCATAAACTCACATATATACAAATATATAAACGTATCTGTACTAGGCATTCGCGTGAAGGCCCCAGCATTGGCCATGGTATGACATATATATATATATATATATATATATATATATATGTACTATGTATGTGTATATAACTGTTTGTATCTCTTAACACACAAATATATTATCTGTATATAATATTTATTGAGAGAGCAATGTGGGTGAGTAGAGACGTGTTGCTTCGTTCTACACCAGCTGTAGACACACGGCAACGGAGCGCATGTTTTAGGTGGGGACTTATTCACGCGTTTCGTTCGCCTGCGTTGCGGTTTCCCTTTCTTGCGAGATCGACTGAACGACGAGAGCCTGGTAACAGTGACGCCTGTCGTGTCTTTCTTTTTCTCACTTCCAGAAGAGATCTAACACGGCGCCTGAGCCTGAAACGCGGTGTGTCGTCCAGAGGATTCTTGCCGAGTTCTTCGCCCGATGTGGCGCAGATGAGGTTCAGATTCCGCTCCTCGTTCCCCTTACGAAAGGCCTCGCCGCATGTGAAGAGGCAATCAAGCAGACGCGTAAGCAGGCGCATTTCTCCTTCCTCCTTCCGGCGTGCGTTCGCTTTCCTTCTCTGTCTCGGTCTTTTTTTCTCTATATCTCTGTCGTTCATTCTTTCGCTTTCTCGCATTCTATCTCTTCCCTTCTCCGTCTCGCTGTCTCTCTCTTTCGCCTCCACTGTTTTCACTCGGTCTCTTTCCTTTTCTTTCCCCGTTCTGTCCCTCTCGTTCTCGCTCTGGACTTGCTTTTTCCCATCCGTTTCCCTCTCGGTGTCGACTTCCGTCCCACTCCCCCTCGCCGCCCGCGGTGGTGTTCCTTTCTCGTCGCTTTTTCAGCCACGCATGCGTCCAGTCACCACTCCGAGTCCCTCTCGCTGCTCGACCAGCGGAATGTGCTGCTGACACTCCCGCGGTTCTTCACCTCGGCGCTGTGTGCATGCGGCGACGTTGGGGCCTTCCCCCTGTCTCTGCATTCTTCTTCTCTCACGCCCTCGCCCGAGGCGGCCCTCCTGGCCCTCCAGTCTCCGTCGCCGGCCGCGCCTGTCTCCACCTGTCCCTTCTGCGGGGGACCGTCCCCTGCTTCGGCGTCTCCTCTCTCTTCTCTCTCTTCTTCTTTTGCCCATTCGACGCTCTTGTCCTCGCCGCCTCTCCCGCTGCCTGGTCGCGCGGGGCGTGCTGGCGACGACGCAGACAAGTGCAGAGACAAACTCGAGGACGCGGAACCTTCCCGCCAAGGACGAGAGTACCGGCGCTTCTGCGTCGGTCACTGCTACACTGCGCCCACCGTAGGTGCCCGTCGCCTACTCGCGTGTCGCCGATCCCCTTCTGTTTCCCTTTTTCTGTCGGCGCTTGGGCGAAAATCCTTGATTCGTGCGGGTCGTCGCCACGCGTATCTGTCGCTTCTCGACCTCCGGCGGTGTCCTCTTTGAACCTGAAACGCGCGCCTGTTGTTCCGACGCTTTGGCAGGCGACTTCGCCATCCCTCCTTCGTCACGTGATGCCCGTTTTCTCGTCCTCTGCCTGTCCGGTCCGCACAAGGGCTCTCTCGCTTTCTGTGGCGCCTGTGTGTGTGCGGGCCGAAGGCTCCCGCCCCTGTGTAGGTACACTCCATCCGCTTCCCCGTCGTTTCTCGGCTCTGACGGCTCTGTGCTCAGGTGTCGTTCCTCGCGAGCTACGGCCACCCTCTTCCTTACTTTTCGGCGTGCTTCCAGCTGCTCGTCCCTTCGTCCCCTGTCTCCGAGACCTGTCACGGGTCCCCTTCAGACCGTCGATCGTACAAAACTGTCTCGGCAGCGGAGAATCCCGTCCGCTCGTCCTCGCCGTCGCGATCCTCTTCGCGCCTCGTTCTCTCTCCAGAGGAGCAACGGACGGCGCTTGCAGAAGCGGAGATTCTTTCCGTCTGTGGCGGCGCGCTGAGGGCGGTCCAGACCGCGCTCGCCCTCCCGCTCGGCTGGCGAGTCTCCTGGACCCTCGGCAGTCTCATGCCTGCGATCCTCAGGTATACCCTCGAAACCAAACGCACCCGTCCTAACCGCCGATTGGGGGGAGGGGACCCGGATACTCGCTGTGACTCCAGTTTTAATCCGTGAAGGAACTTTTTTGGCATCGCATGCGGTTCCGCGCTGCTCGTGTTCGTGTCCCCCGTCGAAACAGCCCACACAACCCCCCTGTCTACCTATGCAGGCATACATGCCTATACAGGTGTACATATATATATATATATATATATATATATATGTTGTCACGCATGTACAGCTATGTATCCAAATGCATGTGCATAACACTTTGTGTGAAAATATGCAGGTGTAGAGAAGCGTGGACGCGCTATTATACGCTTCGTTCCACGCTTCTGCCTGTCGTCCCCCAGAGCGCCCTATTAGAGTCAGAAGCATTTTCCGGGTTTCCGCGCGCATGCGGCCTCCCTCCAATGATAAATAGTGATGCGTGTTGGTTAATGCGTGTGCACTTGGCGGACGGTTTTTTCATATGCATATATATATATATATATATATATAGTTGATTGACTGGTATACACAGATAGATCGATGCTTGTGCACCCCTCTTTTAGGCTGTCTCCAGCTGGAAGATGAAGTAGATGTACAGTTAGGTAGTTAGCTGTAGGAGGGCTCTCCTTCGTTGTCCGACCTAAGAGACTCGCGGCTGCGTCCTCGCGGGAGATTGGTCCGGAACCTCATCGGGTCGGCATTTCCTGCCTTTTTGCGTAGCCAACGCATGTGTGTTTGTGCATGCGCATGCGTGTCTCTTCGCTGCTGAGAATCGGCTGCGGCGACGTAGCGACTTTGGGCTGTCTCCTGAGTGCAAAGAAAAGAAGAGAGGCTGCGGCTTAGGGACCTGCAGGTGTACATACACCATGCTTCGCCCCGGCCACGCATGCAGCTCTTCCTTGCTTTGTGCCTTCACGTTTTGTCAGAGAATTTTTCTTCGTCCCGCTTTCTGATTTGGCGAACGCGATGGCGCTTCTCCGGCACGCCCGGCCCTCAGAGACAGGGACGGTTCCAGATTCGGCCCTCCAGAAGGCTGTCGAGAGACTCATTGAGGTGGGGAGAAGAAGCGAAACACCAGCTCCGATATGCAGGAGCCGCAAAACACCAATCCCTATATATATATATATATATATATATATACAATACATGCAGGCATCTACGTGTATCGGTGGATATATAGAAAGATAGATATGCAGCGATAGATATGTGTGGGTCCGGACGAACGGGGAGCAGTGGCAGAGTGTGAATGTCAGAGATAGAAAGAGAAGACCAACGAAGAGAACTCCCAAGCTGTGTGACGAAACAGAGATCTGGTCGCGGCTGCCCAAGACCGTGCACCCATTGCTCGGGGGCAACGCATGCACAAAACCGCCATGCCGATCCATTTATATATATATATATATATCATATTTGTGTAAGTCTATGGGTATGTCTCAAAACCGAATATATGCTTATATTGGTATGCACTTGCACAGTGATTGGATGGGCCCCTAGACGCTAGACCGGGTCTTTCGTTTTTCATGAAAAATGCATAGGAACTCTGTGTTTTGCACGTCTCTCTCCGCGGCAGTCTTTCGCGTTTCCACGGTTCCTTCCCATCGGTGAGTGTCTCCTTATTTTGTATTCGTCTCGTCTCTCCTCTTTTCTGTGCATTTCTTTCGGGTTTTCTCCCCCCGTCTCAGCCGCGTCCTCTCTTTCTGCGCATCTCTCTCCGTCTCTTCCACCTCTCTCCTGGACCCTTTCCCTGCTTATGTTTCGCCCGGGGTCTGCGCCCATGTCGTTCTCCTTTCCGACCGTTCTCTGAGCGATGTGTTCTCTTTCTCCCTGTTGTGCCTGCTGGGCGTCGGCCGTTTTTTCAGTACCACTCTGTGTTGCCTTTTGCGGAACGCCCTCGTTTTGCGGAGACGCTCAAGAGCCTGGCGAAGGCTGACGGGGCGTCGGTGCGGGAGGTAGTAGCGCAGCTCTTTTCCGTCTTCTCCGAACTTCACTCGCGCATGCAAGGCGACGCAGTCCTCTCCAAGCTCTCCCTCCTTCTCTCCCATCGACCTCTTGCCCCCCGGCCTCTCCTCCTGCAGCTCCTCTCCTCGTCTTCGTCTCTCGCGGCGGCGGGATCCACCCGGGCGCCGCTGCTCGGCGAGAGACAGGAAGGCGACGCAGGCGCCGCGTCGCGCGACAAGGCGAGTCCGTCGGGGAAGGACGACTCGCGAGAGAAGGCTGACACGCGCGACGAAGACGCTGGCCGAACCTCGGAGGCCTTCCTCGCTGGCGAGGTCGGCAGACTGCTAGTCAGGGCTCTGTACATTGAAAGGACCATCGGGAAATCTGGAGAAGACACTCGTCCCTTTCTCTTCCGCGTCTTCCTCCCTGGCGACTTCAGACCGTTCGACGCGATGGTGAGAACGAACGTTTGGCAAACGGTGACGCCCTAAACGCATGCAAAGGGAGGGGGAACGAAGGCTCGGAAGAAACACGTGAGGGGGGGGGGGGAAGGAACAACGGATGGGGGCACTGCGCAAGTCGTCGCTGCGCATGTCGACGAGAAAAACGTGACAAAGGGAAGCAACTGGACGGGGACAGTAGGCGTGCGAGGAAACAGAGAGACGAGATGCGGGACAGCGTCTTGATGAAAAGGGGGGGAAGGATTGAGGAAACGGAGGAGGTTGAGTTGAAACCACGCGCAGGATGCAGGGGTTGTCTCCATATCTGCATGCGGAACAGCCTGATTTCCGACAGGTTCCGAGTTGGAACTCCTCTCAAGCCGAAACCCATCTAAAACAGACACTTCACATCCCACGTCCCGGTTCCCCGTCTCTGTCTCTGTTCTCCAGGGTCTTCTCTTCCAAGCCTCCGTGGGAACCGCTCCGTTCCCCAACCCGTCTCCTTCCTTCGCCTCTTCTGCCTCCTCTTCTTCCTCCTCGTCCTCCTCTTCTTCTCATTTTGAAGGCATTCCTGTCGGGGATGGTGGGTTTCTGTTGGCGTGGGCGTGGAGCGGTCAAGAGGCCCGAGGCGGTCGCGCGTCTCGTCACGCTGCGGCGATTCCTTTCTCTCCGTTTGCGTCTCTTTCTTCCTTGTCGCAAAGGTCTGTGAGTGCCGCGCTGAAGCGGCGAGGCGACGAGAAGGACTGTCCTGCCTGTGCGTCGCCGCCCTCGGGGTTCCACACACTCAGTTTCGAGCTCGCTCTCGAACGCATTCTCTCCTTTTCTTCGCTGGTCAGACATCTGCACGGCATCCCCGCGCTGTGTGAACTGAGTGCGCATCTGCTACCGTCCTTCACGCTCCCGCTCGGCTTCTCCTCGGAAGCGAACGCGGCGGCTCTGCGACTCGCCGCAACTCTCACCAAAACGGCCGCCGCCCCGCCCGCAGGCGCCGCGACCGAGGCGATGGCGGAACCGGCACGCGACGGGCTCCTCGAGAGCGAAGACGAAGCCGCCTTGCCGCAGGTGGTGGTCACGGCGCAGAGCGCCAAGCATCTGCCTCTCGGCTTCTCCCTAGTCTGCAAACTCCTGCGAAGGGGTGTTCGAGTGAGCGAAAGAAATCGAAACGCCAACGAAACGGGAAGGACCACGCGAACCCACGCACCTCCACGGGACGTCTCCGCGGCCGTGCGCGCCTCGCTAGTCCGGCGTCTGTGTGTCGCATGCACACCGTAACGCGGCTTCGACTCCTACAGCCCTCGCTCTTTTTAGAGGCGACACGAATCTGCAGCATACCGGCTTTGCATATATATATATATATATATATATATGCTTCTAGATAGAGAGATAGATAGATAGAGAATGAAAAGCACAATAGAACTTGGATCCGGTAAACAAAGACATTCAAGATCTAAACCAGTATAGATAGAGATAAGGGTGAATGAAACGTGGAGGGGACGAAATCGTGGGCGCGGGGGAAGCCGGTGGTCTGCCTGTTTTTGCGAAGCGCTTGCTCCCTTGCCTTCTCCTCATGGCGTCTTTTTAGTCGACTCTGTCCCGGCCGCGTCGCGCTCGCGGCGGGCGTTTTCGTCGCGTCTTCCTCGCGCGTCGCGTTCTGTCTCTCTCTTGAGCCCTCTGCATGCAGATCGCATCTGTCGGTTCTCGTTTTTTTCAGGCGGAGTTGCGGGTGAGTCCAGTTGTCGAGACATCTTATTTCCAGCGGCTGCTTCGGCGTTCTCGCCGTATTCTCTACCACGTCCAAATTCAACACCACCGGGCGTCGGTGTCTTCTCATGCGGCTATCCCTGCTTCTCACGCATCCGCTTCACTCTGTCACCACGAGACTGTCTCCGTCGCGGGTGCGCCGCCTGGCTTCTCCTCCGCTCTCGATCGGTCGCGCGACGTGTCCGCGCCGCTTCCGGCTGCTTCGGCTCCGAGCGGCTGGGGATCGCGGGAGGCTGCGGCGCTGCTGCGGGGCGAGAGTGGAGTTCACGGGTTAGGCGTCTCGCTCAAAGAGGAGCCTGCCGCTTCCCTTCTCGCGACTGGCGGCGCGTCGGGAGGCGCGGCGCTCGGGCTTTCCTCCTTCCTCGGCGGGGGTCTCTCGGCGCCCCACTCACACCTGGGGCCTTCCGTCGCCGCAGGCGCCTTCGCCGCTCAGAACCACCTCGCGACGGGCGCGCTTTTCCTGCCGCCGCTCGCGTGCGTCCCGGCGGCGTACGTCGTCGAAGAGCTGCATGCGTCTTGCGCGAACGGCGAGCGCGGCCTCGCGTCGGTCTTCTTCTCCGAGAGAAAGAAGCAGAAACTGTTCAACGAGGGCGCCGTCGTCCAGCTTCTCTGCACGGCCCTCGTCGAGGGATACAATGTCGGGGGCGAGAAAGGCAGTGGAGGGAAAAAACAGAAAAAAGGCGGCGCAGGCGAACGCGGCGGAGAAAGCGAGTTTGGAAGACAACCAAAAGGCGGCAAAGAGCGACGGTGAAGCGGCAGCGAAAGTGCCAAGACATTTACCAGAGAACCGAGAAGGGGAGAGAGAGCAGAGACGAGAAAGAGAGAATGCAAACCAAAGCGACTGCAGTCTGAGAAACACACAAAGGTGGACAGAAAGAGAGGAGAAAAGATGCAGGTGGTCGACGAAGTAGGAAAGTCATGCGTGCCTTGTTCAGCGGACGCCTCGCTGGCCGGGCCCTCTGACGTTTTCTGCATGTGGGCGGGGTGGTCTTGGCGCAGTCGCGGGACTGGGGAACGCCTCGGTCTCCCTGGCTCTCTTTTTCGCGCGACTCGTTTTCGCGGCGACCTCGGCGCCTCTCCTTCTCATCGTGTGTTTCGGGGCGTGTGAGCAGGGAAGCTCGCGTTTTGTCGTCGTCTGTCGCTCGTCTCTTTCGGTTTCGCGATGCAGGGACGCGTCCGGCGTTTGTCTAAAAAGCGGTCGGTGTCGGGTGTTTGTGATGTGCAGTTTTTGACGCACAGCCCTCCCAGTTCTTCATGGTTCCAACGCTCTGTCTCACAGAGCGACGCAGGTTCTGTCATCCCACCTCAGTCTCTTGTCTTTCTCTGCTACCTTGTCTTGGCAAACCCTCTTTGCTTTCTCGCGTCTCCGCTTTCATTCGCTTGCGTTGTGTCTCGGCTTCTCAGAGCCGCGGAGTCCCGTGGAGACCGCGCGTGAGGGTTTTTGCTTAGCGTCGCCCTCGGCTTCTCGCCTCCCCGCCGAGGTGCCGGTCGTCCCTTCTGTAATCTTTCCGGGAAAGAGTTCGTAGGGCGGGCTCGACGCACGTCCCTGTTGTGGCATTTTGCGAAGGATTTCTGCCGGTCCAAAACCCTGAAACAAACCCCCTGCGGACCTCTTTGATGCCTGACGCCGGCGCCTCAAAAAAGGTGTCTCTGCTTGCGTTCGGACTGTCTCCTTTCGCCCCACCCATCCGTCGATGTATGCTCGGCTCTTGCAGCTCTTCATCTCGGCCGAAACACAAGCCAACGGAAATAGACACAAATCGATCGGTGTATATATATATATATATTTAGGCCTACGTAGATGTGTCTCTGAATGTGTATTTGGATACATTTTGCCACCTGACTATCTGCGTGTTTCCAAACACACCGGGAGAGGTGACGTTTCTTTCACTTTGCGCTTAAGCCTTGTTTCCGCAGTTCACGCAGCCCCATCGAACTGGCGATTCTGAAGGGCCTGGGCGAGGTTCTCACATTGACGTTCCTTCTCTCTCTTCAGGTGTAGGTACGTGCAATTGCTTAGGTGCGAGCGAGATGCAGTTTTCCGCCTTTCCGACGCGTCGATGTCAGCGCCGGAGACACGCCCACCGGAAGAACTGCGAGGACAAAACTTGTGAAGGCTCGTGGGGATTGCCAGCCTTGTTCCTCGGTGAGAGGCCAACATGTCTCGAGACTGGAGGCTGGCACTATGGTGTCTCGTCTGTTTGAAAGGCCGATGAAAAGGGGATTCTCTGGAAAGGGGACCACGTGACGAGACGCACCTCAGCCTCACGAGTCTCCCAGCGTAGTCGTTGGCCATGGAAACGGACGGGCAGCGCACGAGCAGGATCGAAAACAGACTGTTTACGTCCACTGAAGGAGTGACGCTACTTGCACGCTTCGCAGGTGGGCGCCGCCTCGCGCGAGTCTCGCGTCTTTGCGTTTCTCCGTCTCTCTCCACCTACCCCTCTCTTCGCTCCCGTGACCGCGCGACACCTCCGACTTGGGCTCTGGTTCTCGTTTTTCTCGAGCAACTGCTGTCGAGCTTCGCTCTGCCTCAGAGAGCCCCACCCCGACGCCGGGCGTGTCGCGTGGTGCCGACGCGACGGCGCTTCTTTCCGAGTCTGGCCACACCGCAGGGTCAAACGGGTAGGTTGGGAAAGAGGCGTCTGCTTTGCCGACCATTCCGTCTCGGTCTTGTCGCGGGTCGCTCGGAGGCGCATGCTTTCGGGAAGAATCCGACGTGTGCGAGGTGTAGGACGCGACGCAGAAATCGCGTTTCCTCGGAGACCTCGCGTACGTCGGCCGCTTGAGGGCAGACGAGACGCACTCCGGCGCTCGGAAGGAAGAACCACCGTTGCCCGTTTCCATATGCGATGTCTTTTCCTTCAGTGCGGCGCCTCTGCGTTCTTCCTCAGCCCTGGTTGAACACGATGGGTCCACCGAAATCGAAAAATAGGGATTGCCTTCTTTCCTCTGGTCTTCTCTTCGGTCCGCGTCTCGCTTCTCTTGTGAGTCTCGCGGGGCTTCGTGTCCGCGGTCGCCTTCTCGCCGGACGTGGGCGCGCGCGCCTTTCGCTCCGCTTAGGAGTGTCTCGTCGCTCTCTGTCGACGTCGCCCAACTCCCGCCTTCTCTTTCCACCAACTCTTGCGGCAAAGAGCGCGTCGCTCGCCTCGCGAGGCGAGCATGTGAAGGGAGCCCGGCGGGCGAGTCGCGCGAAAGGCAGCGCAGTCGAGTGTCTGTTCTGTCTCTTTTGTCTCCTTCGCTGCCGCCGAAGGCCGAAGAGCGCGACTGGAGCGTCGGCAGCAGACGATGGAAGGACTCCTCTCTGGACATTCCCTTTAGCTCGGCGTTGGTGGACGAGAGAATCGGCGAGAAGTCTGAGGAGCTTTTGCTGCTCACAGCTTCTCGGAGGCGCGTAAGCGAACCCGCTCTCGAGGGCGGCTCTGGAACTCGCGACTGGCCGCTCTGTCTCCGCTCCTGCCGGTTCGTGTGCTTCGCGAGAGGAGCCTGTGGACGGGACGCAGCCGTCTCCGATGGGACGAACATGAGGGAAGACGCTGAAGACGTGGAACCGGCTGGGGCAGAAGGGATCTGGAGAGTCTTGACACGGGCTCCTGAGTGCAAGAAAGGCCTGGATAGTCGACTTCGTTCTGAGTTTGCCTCGAAGGGAATTCTGCCTTCGGTCTCTGCAACCCGAGGCATTACGTGCACAGCACTCGTGTGAACGGGCCCCGCTTTCCTGCCTGCGAATCCGCTTTCCCCTTCCTTCGCACTTTCCTTCCGTTTTTCCTCAAAGTAAACATTGAACACCACAAAGTTGTTCGCCTGGGGAATGTACTCGCGGAGGGCAAAGAACTTCTTGAGAAAAGACAACATCTTGGACGAGGGACGATCGTAGGCTATTTGTCCGGCCTGCAGACGCTCCGTCGCCAGCATGCGCTCAAACAGGCGGCGTCCGTGGCCTTCGCGCTGGCAACTCTCGAGGATGTAGAAATCTGAAGAGGCAGCGACACAGACGAGAAACAGAGATGCCAGAGGAGAAATTAAAAAGCTAGTGAACAGCGCGCAGCACGGAAAGCGAGCGGAGACACTCCTGCAAGAAGCAAGATACGTGCGGGCGTCGACGCAACATGCCCTGTCTGTTTATGCATCTGCCAATGTATGTATATCCACCTGGGCGATATCGGATTGAATCAAGAGACGTCTGTGGAGCAAAAACTGAAGGGACGCGTGCGGGTGACCTGGATAGGTTTTGTTTTTTTCGAGAGAGTGGCGGACTCTGGCTCGCTTCCCTCACGGAGAGCAGGACCGAAACTCCAATCCCGAAACGCTTCTGCCGGACACCCCCATCTATAGGCACCGTGACTCGAAGGACGCCTGTACCAACATATTTCCTGGAAAGCCAAAGTTCTGCGCGTTTTCGTCTCCCATGCTATGCTACTATCATGCGGAAGAGGCTAGACAGGCGAAGGCATGAATATAAACGGAGGAGCGCCGATCGAGAACGTCTGTTTTCGCAGAGTACGTACCTAAGAGAGAGAGCGCGTTGATTCTCTCCATGCCGGAGTTCGTGCCGACCCACAGGATCTTGTTTCCGATTTTCAGGAAGCCGCGGAGGAAGCCTCTGTCGATTCGCATGTACAGTCTCACGGCGCTGTCCACTTCGACGTCGCCCTTGCGAGGGGGGCCGAAAGGCGCCGGCTTTAAGGAGCCTGCCTCGAGTTTCGCAAGCGAAGTCATGGCGAACTGGATGCCTTGCGCAGCAGCAGACTTCTCTCCGAGACTGTCAACTTTGCCTCTCAGGAACTGAAGAAGGTCGAAGCTCTGACTGCCAGTCTGGACCCAGAATCCGACGGCTTTCGCTCCCTGTGCAACCCCAGCGGAATCCGCCGCACTCGAAGAGACGTGAGGAGAAGCGGAAGAATCGGAAGCAGCGATGGGCTCGATGAAGGCGAAGGCACGAGGACAGAAGGCGTTTTGCCAAGCTGAGAGCGAGGCGGCATAGCCTGCAGGAACCGGAGGAAGGGACGATGACGCGGGGCGGCAGGAGACAGACGAACGGCGCAGCGGGTCCCCGACACAGGTCCCGCGGGGGGTGGGGGGGCGAGAGGCCGTGGACGAAGACGAGAGACGGGGCGGTCTGTGCTTGACAGCGTAGGCGCCGATTTGTGGAAGGAGCGACCGATCAAAGATAAAGGTGGCCGCGCATGAATGGAGGGCCAGTTTCTGCAGAGGTTCCGCAGAAGAGAAAGAGGCAGAAACGCAAGCGTCGTCCTCCTCAGACCCCTTTTTTTGCGAGGGAGACGGAGGCGCGCACACCCGGCAGTGCAAAAACGCGAAAGGAACCTCCATGGTGTCTCTGTCCTCCGGTTACGAGGGCAACGAGAAGTGGAATCCCTCTCTCTCGGAAACAGGAAAAAGGAGAACCGGTCAGGAACCAGAGTCAGCGGAGCCCCTCGACATTTTTCTACCCACCCGGCTGAGAGAAGACGGCCTCTCAGCTAGGAATCTAGGACGCTGGCGGCTTTGCTGCTGACACGCGCGTCATGTGTACAGACAGAGAGACTCACGAGGATAGAGCGGTGCACTTTGGTGGTCATGCTTGGACAGATCGCATTCAGTCGAGTGTCAGGGCCTCTGCCGGTTCTGACAATACAGAGAGAAGATGGCCCGGGAAAGCGGCATGCATCAACGCCGAGTACACTGAAGCGGGGGGTAGGGCTCCTCGCGCACTTGAAGATGTGCTTTCGGTTGCACTTTATGACGCATAAAAGAAGACCACAAGCGAAGAAAGGAGAGAGACCACAGGGAAATGGAAAGCCGCCGCATGCACTTGTAAGGCAGCAAAACAGAGTGAGAAGCGAGGAGACAAGGTGGGAGAAAAACAAAGCGACCGCGACAGAGAGGCTAAGAGGCAAGACACAGAGTGTCGCGGTGAGAGCGTATCGAAAGATGCGGAGAGCCGAAAGCGTCTCAGATTGACGAATAAATGGACAGCAAGGCTTTTGTCCTGCCGGTGAGACCAGCGAACAGAGCCGCCCCTTCTCGACTCAAAAATATGTCGATCAGACGCTGGCGGGCGGTAGCAGCGAGCGACGCCCCTCCCAGCGTTGCCCCGGTGTGGAGAGTCTTGACAGAAACTCGGGCCAAGCATGCAACTCAAGCGTGAACCCGTGTTGTGTTGACTGGATTGAGAAAAGATTAACTTGAGAAAAATGCCGGAATGCGGCAGAGAGAGGAGCCATATCAATTTTCATGGCTGTCCTCCGGATTCGACGCCCCCCAGCAGCCGATACACAAGACAGACCTCAAGTTCCGCGAGTCTCGTGCGGAGAGCGACGAGCGGTACAGCTGAAACCGGCTCTTCTCCGCAAGAACGGCGAAACGCAGAATCTCTCCACCAGCGGAGCAGTGGAGAGATTGGAATTCGGATCTTGGTGGAGGAAACGAACTGGGAGAAGACAAGCAGGGAAAACAGCCCGCCAGAGCGTCGTGGCTGCTGAGACACTGCGCAAAGCCGGGCCAGCGAAAAGATGCTCGAGGGTGTCTTGCAAAGGCGGAGCGCGTCGTTCATTGGAACTACCAGTGTTGCGAAAAAGCCGAACCGTCAGCTGTCGAATCCTTCCACGGTGAAAACGCCGATCACTCCGGTTTCGTTCAACTATCGGTCAAGCAGGCTACGTCGAAAGCGAGAGCAACGCACTCCTGGGTTCCGGCAAAGTTGCTGGAACCCCAACATGGCAGGAAAGAACCGTACCTGCTTGCAGTTCATCCGGCGAAGCTTCTTCTCGTGCACGAGAAAAAAGTACGTGGACAAGGTTTTCCCGGTGTGAGAGAGCGAAAAACAGAGTGAAAAAAGAGGGCCGGCAGTCGTGGACGGAAGGGGTCGCCGCTACGATTTGAGGGGCAAGGAGTGTGCTTCTCTGTGACGCAGATTTTTGTTCCATATCGGTGCGTGGAATAAAAGAGGATACCAGGGACAGAGGAGCTTCAGCAGTCACGCTTGCTTTCTATGGAACGGAAACCCCGGAAATCTTGACCCTGGAACGCCGCCGGCGGAACCGGCAACATTCTCGAATGAAGAAAATCCGTGTTTTTTTCCGGGGGCGGGGGAAGTGGCGAGGACGATCTGCTCTTGACGGGTACCAGAGGAGCTTCGACAACTCACAGCCAGATGGGAGAGGCATTTGCTTGTGTCTTTCTTCCGAAGGCTCGCTCTCCCATCTTCAAACGCTTGTTTTCATGGGGAAAAACAAATCCATGGAAAGCCTATTTCTGTCCTCGAGGCCCCAAGCGAGTCGCTTCGGTCTCTACTAACGCTTCCATGTTGCAGTTCGGGTCTTTCACCTTTGTGCCAATAGGGTAAGCTCGTGTTTTATTCGAACGCCTAGCGAAAATTCGGTTAGGCTGTCGCGCGAAGCCTTGGTCAGAAGTTTGAGCTGCAGCCTAGGAGAGAAAGTTTCCTTCTTCTTGGCCTTTGTCTTTGCTCGTTTGGGCAATTCACGGACACCCAAATATGACGCATGAAACGGTAAGGCGGTCTTGAGTCATTCTTGCATTCGAAAACTTCAGCTTTTTTCCCGCTGCTGACTGCGCTGGGCAAGAAGCCCTACAAGTGTCCCGCAGTTCAGCTGCGAGTTTTCTTAGCAGTCAGTGGTCGGTTTTTCAGGGCGCCGCCGGGAGACCAGAGCTTTTTTCCCGAAACGAACACGCATTCCGTCCACCGAGTCGACCGGCGAACAAACTCCTCGTGCCGCTCCAAATCTTGGCACAGGAATGAACACACGACAGAAACTTGCAGCGTACAACAAATGAACCGGACGCGTTGAGACTGCAAGCAATGAAAGGCGTTCCCATAACCTAGTGACGTAGTCAGTGCATATACGAGTGTCCTGTTCAAACCTCTGTGTCCTGGGATGTGAGTCTCGCTATCGATTTGTTTGTGCACACGCAACACTCGCGATACGATATCGTTACACCAAGAGACGACGGCCTCACGTTTCTGAAACAGGCTTCCTTGAATACATACCATAGAGACTGCGGCTTTATTCTACTTCCCCGGCGGCGCCACGACAAAATCTGTTGCAAGCGCATCCCGATACTCAGGACACCTACGCGTGTGATCTCATTCATGAGTATCCATTCCCTTCTTCGCACAAGGAACGTGGCCTCGGCCGCAGAGTCCCAGAAGCGCATGGCACCCTGATAGTGACTGAAATATGTTCTGTCCTATGGTACCGTTCTGATGCAACGTGCGGCTGCCGGCGGACGGGGCGACTTCCTTGATGAAATGGATTCAAGTCCACTTGCACTCTCACGCGAGTTCTCTTGCCGGTGGCGCTATCATCGTGGCAAGTCCATCGCGAAGATAACGATCGTGCCTCAAGCACATGTCGCGGCTACTGCATCAGAAGTAAATAAAATGTCGTAGCCGAAAAGCAAACCAGAGATTTGCCGGCAACCCGAAAACTCCTGTGTTCCCCTGTCGCGAAATAACCGGCATCCGTTCCTGGAAAAACTTGGATTGTTCCAGTCGTCTGCCGCTTTTGCCGACTGGCAAAATGGGGCGATGACCCGAAGTCCCAGGAAAACCCGTAAAGGCTACACGGATGATAGATCGCAACGCACGGCTCTCATGCTGCCGCTGACTTCGCGAGAGTCGGTGTCGCTATTTTTGGCGTCTTACGAACTCGCCAAACAAACCATTGGCTCTGGAATCTCCGTTTTGGATAGCCCGCTGGCGAAAATGGAGATTCCGTGGCTACAGAAAACCCAAACAGACACGCAGGCTCGCGGACAGAGGCGTGAACCGCGACGCCCGTCCCGTCCCCTGTTGCGAGTGTCTGTAAAAGACGACTCGGCCACGTAGATGCGTATTCAAATCTATACGTACACACACGTATTGATGTGTACAGATTCTAGAAGGCGATGTACGAGAGAGAAAATTGGGAGGTGTGCAGCCGCTGGCATTTACCATCGACCTTCGGACTTCCCGTTCACGCTCCGCGGTCCACGTCGAGAGCACTTTTTCGAGTGTTCGTTTCTCGATAATCCGGCCGTATCTGAGGCCCATTGATTTCTGCTGCATGTTCCCCCCTCTTCACTTAAATCCAAGCCGCCGTATGCGTGAAAAACGAGAAAGTTATGCCCGGACTTCCCTCGAGTGTTTTGCCGTGCGTGCAGCCAGCGCATCCTCGACGCTTGAGTCGCGACTGCATGCGGCACGCAACCCGGAACCTTTTCTTGTCTTGTCCACTTTTCGCTCGCTTTCCGTGGCAGGACGAAACCAGCTGTTCACTCCTTTTCTCTGGACAGTGGCGTTTGGTCGAGACTGCGTTTCAGTTGCATGTGTGGAACGCGCCTGCCGAAGGGCCTCTTTCCAGTGTGCATGCTTCCTACGGAAAAAGCTGTCGCCGGCCGTGGCATCGCCCCGCCCTCCCCTGTTTTGAGTCTTCTATACCGGCGGCACACAGAGAGCCAGAGAACGAAAATTAGGACTCGCGTTTATCTCGGCAACGTTTGCACGGTTGTCTCACCGTGGTTTCTCAGCGCTCGTCAGGGATTTGTCCCTCCCGACGGAGTGGGTTTTCACGAGGACGGTTTCTTGCCTGTGCTTCCGCCACGCTCCGTTTCTCTCTCCACAAAGCGCTGGCGTCTCGCTGAGCCGCGTGTGCTTCTGACTGTCGCAGCCTTCTTACACTCCTCCGAGTCTCTCTTTTCCTGAATACGTTTTCTTCTGCACTCATGCTCCCCTCCTTCCCTCCCTCTGGCTTTCCGTTCCGCTCTCCGTCGGTACCCAGCAACTCGCCGTGCGCGATTCGAGAATGGAGCCTCACTCGAGCTGCTGGTTCGAGTGTACTTACACTTCCCAGAAGACGAAGAAGAACAAATCGTGGAAAGATGGCGTGTGCACCTGCCAGGTGATGAGAGGCTTCCTGCGGTTTCTGCTTTACGCCGCTGAAGAAGAAACCACGCCGACTGGAGACACCCAGCTTCGAAAAAAAGGAGACGCTCTGGACTCCCATGAGATTCCTCTGCGTCCCTTCGAAGCTCTTCTTGAGTAAGGCGCGAGCAGGCGTTTTCTCTCTTTCCGCGCATGGAGCACCAAAAACCGCGAGAGACAGAAGAGCTTGTGGCCGCGAAAGCACTCCTGCCAATCCACGTTCTGTGGTCACTCGACAAATCAGACGTGTGATTTGCTTCCGCTCTTTACAGACAAGAGAGATAACGTATCTGAGCATACGCTTGCCCCTTCTTCAAACCGCATGTGTCACGTGAAATAGGAAAGGCATGTTATGCTAGTGCACATTGATTTTTAGGCATCGCACCTAGAGTAGGACAGACAGATACCCCTGGTCTGTTGCGTGTTCTACTCCTGTATTTGTCTCCCGTCGCTGGATCTCCTGCAGCCCACACAGGCCAGATGTCGAGACCCGCTCTCACGATTCTTTTTCTGGTTCGGGACCTCGATTTTTCGACACCCGGTGATGCGTGTCTTGCTTTCCTCTCTGGCCGGCTTCCCGACCGCCTCGTCGGAGTCCCACCCTCCTCACTGCCGCTACGTTTTCGTGTTTTTTGCCTTCAGCGAAGACGTCGAGTTTCCGCTTCATCTGGTCCAACTGACTCGCGTCCTTCCACCCCGTTCAACTCGGCCTCAGCCGAGCAGTTCTCCCTCTGGCCAGCTCTCTCAAAGTCCATGTGTGTCGCGCACGGGAAATGCGAGGCGATTTCCGTCCTCGTGTGCATCGTCGGTCTCTTCCTCTTCGTTCCCTTCCTCCGCCTCTTCTCTGGCGCCGCATGGAGCCTCCCTGTCGATCTCGTCCTCGTCTCAAGGAAACACGGGCAAAACCAATGCGCAGCGAGTGCCCCGCCCGGCGCGATTTCGAGGTCGAGGCGGACTCTTCAGTTCTCGCGTTCGCGTCGCAGCTGGTGTTTCGCCCGCAGATCTTCGGTCTTGCGCCTCTTCGCCTCCCTCTGCTTTCTCCTCTTCCTTGCCGTCACATAGTGTAACTGAGAAGCCATTCGCGGCGGATTCCGCAAGCGAAACTCGGCTTTCTGATCCGTACGTGTCGAGATCCGCCGCCGTCGCTGCCGGTTCGTTTCGCCGGTCTGTCGAGTCGCTGGAGTGTACGGACACCCCCTCGTCTCTTAGCCACGAGCAGCCACCGTCGGTCGAGTCAGCCAGGAAGGCATTTGTGTCGCCGTTTGCTCCTCGCTGGCGTGAGGCGTCCTCACATCTTTCCTCTTCGGCGTCGGGGCCCTTCCCTCGCCACGAGAGAGAGCCTTCGCAGGCCGTGATGTGCCAAGATACCTCGTCGGACAATCTTCCTCCTTGCGAAACCCTTTCGGCCTCGAGCCTCCGTCCCGGGCAGTTCTCCAGTCAGTCTCAGCCCCAACTAATTTCTGCAAATTATTCAGGGAAAGAGAACGCGGTCCAGGCTGCAGTTTCCACTGCTTATCCCTCGGCAAACGCGCGTTTCCGACACGAAGACGTGCCGTCTCCCGGGACGGTGGCGGCTAAAGGCGCTGTGCTAGGACACACACAACGCCCTGGAGATCCGGTTGGACCGAAAACAGAAAGCGGTGGTGCAGGCGAGGAGAGCGGACGAATCCAGGAAAACGATGCCAAGCTGATCCGAGGAGACAACGATGCAAGTGTGGCGTCAAGGACAATAGTGGAAGACGTGGGAAGAAGGGGAAGCGATGAAGATGGAGAAGACCGCAGTTGTGCTGCACGAACAGAACTCGTGACCAGTTTCCTGACGCGAGTCGCAGCAGAGAATTTGCTCGAGGACATGGCACGCGATGCGTGCCCTTGGATTCAACACTGTCCCTCTCTCGCGTCCTCCGTCGTCCCAGCTTGTTTCTCTTCTCCAGAATGCTCTCCAGGGGGCAACCGTCCCTCCCGGGGCAGCAAGCAGTGTGAAGGCGAGGCGGAATGTCGCGCGATGGAAGACAGCCTTCAAGGTGAAGAAGAGTATGGAGGTTTCAAAGACGCGCTGCTCTTTCTCTCTCTGTTTGAGTCTCATGGTGCTGCGTATCCTTTCGATGATAAGCCTCACGTTGTTCCACCGGGAGAGGACGCCCTGCCGATGGACAAGGCCCAAGAAAAGGCCCCGCGCAGGCGACATCCGATGCCGCCGGCGATGCTACATTCTCTTCTTTCCTCGTGTGTTTCCTCATCGTCCTCTGCGTCGTCTCCCCCGGTTCCATCGTCCGTTCCGTTTCCTTCCTCAGCTTCTGCGCACTGCGACACAGAGCCCGCCGAGATGGACGAAGACCTCGTCGATCTTCTGCATGCGCCTGCAAACGTCGCGCTTCAACCCGAGAGAGAAGGAGGACGCGGCGCGTTCCCCAGGGCGCACCTGCCAGCGGCAGAGCCGTCTCCTGCCGAGTCGGCGCGAAGCGCCACAACAAAGCGAGAGGAAACCACAGGGGGGGAGGAAGTCCAAGTTGGAAAGCGGGTGGACCCGTCACGTGGGAGACACCCCATGTGGCCTCGCCCGGGGGACGGCTCTGAGAGCGCGCGAGAAAGATACAGGGACGTCCTCGGAGACAGCGAGAGGGGACGCGCGAGCGACACACAGACCTGCGCATTCCCCGGCTCCAAACGCCAGGCTTTTCGTCCTCTTTCGGGTGCACGGGGCAAGAGACACTTGACAAACGCGAACTTCCACTGCTCCTCTGGGGCCTCTGTGGACGTAGACCTACTGGAAGGCAGTACCGATTTCGCGTCGGCCTCCTCCTCTCATTGGTCTTCTCTGAGGCGCGGACGGCCCCGAAGCTTTCTCGCCAACAAACGTCGCCCTACGGAGAGAGACGAGGGTGCTAAAACAGAGGGGACTCAGGAGAAAGCGAATCTCCTTCCTCTCTCCCGTTCTCGCCGTCCCGTGTTCAGCCCGCCGTTTGCTAAAGGAGCGGCGTCTTCATACCCTGGCTGTATGTCGATGTTTCGCCCCTTTCTTGCTGTCAATCCTGCCGTGTTGTTTCTCTCTTTTCCAATGCCCCTCCCTTCGGGAGTAGGGATCTTCTCCAATCGCGCTTTTCGCTGCCGGACCGCCTTCAGTCTCGGGTTGCCCACATGCTGCTCGTTCTTTTTTTCCTTCTTCCTTGCGTTCTCTCTGACCCCTTGCCACTCGTTCCGTGTGGAGGGACGCGTCTGCCGCGTGTCTCGCCGCGTCTCTCCTGTGCACACTCTCGCTGTTCTTCGCATTCCCTGCGTATGCAACTTGGGCGAGGTCTCCACGCGGCTTGCCGCCGCGTTGCGGTGTCTGACTTTGAACGCGCGAGGTCTGTTTCTCGACAGATGTCCTTTTCTCGCGTGTCTCCTCTGTCTAACGCAGCCTGCGGCAATCCGCCTCGCGCCGCGCGCCCTGCTCTGTCTCCGGCGCCTCGCGCTTCTTCGCGTTCATCCTTCGTCCCTTTCCAGAGTTTGAACCCTGCCGCCGGAGACTTCCCGGACGATCTTTCGTCGCAACCTCAGCAAGAGGAAACCGAGTGGCTGCCAACCTTCCGGCCTCTCGCCGCTTTTCCTGCTCGACGCGAACAGGCCTCGCAACTGCTTTCGCTCCTCCCTCTGCGCTTCGCCATTCCAAGAGACCCTCGAAAGGTAACAAAGAATCGGGGGAGAACGGCAACATGCGCGCACAAACGAGGGCACCTTTATTCAAGGACGCCCAGGACGAGATCTTTGTGTGCACATATAGATATACATTTGGATATTGATTTGCAGGCGTGTCCGGGTAAGCATGAATACACTTACAACACATACACCTCATGTGAATGTGCACTTGCGTGTGCACGTGCATAGACATGCGTAACCGCTGTCCAGCTGTCGAGCTGAGGAATGAAGAGAGGGAGATTCGAAGTTCGTGTAAAAACGGGAATGGGCCTGGTTGTTTCTGCTGGCCTAGACACGTGCATGCATATCCGGTTTCGCGGCAAAAATCGCATGCGTTTTTCAGGTCGCTCCCGCGATAGTCCGCCAGTGCATGCGTGGCGTCTCCTGCGGCTCCTCTCTCTGGCGGTCGACGGCGAAACGAGCGCAACAAATCGAGAGTTACTGCCTCTCGCTTTTCAACTCCGTCGCCTTGCAAATCCACGGGACGCTCGTCGAGCTCGCGGCTGCTCTGCAGCCAGTTGTGTGTAAGTCCCCGAGACATCCTCCGATTCTGCTTCGAGACGGCAAACGCATTCCGGCTCTGGGCCTGAGTCTGAGTTCGCGCGAATGGACGAAAAAACGTGTACAGAGGGCCGCGTAACACGATTTTCAACTGTAGACAACACAGTCAGGAAATAGAGGAACTCAACTGCTCTTTCTTATACCGACACAGATATTCTTTTACATAGCTGTTCATATTGATACATGTAGAGCTATATGCATCTCGAGGTAAGGATCGGCACGCATGAACAACTGTACAAGACCCTGTGGTTTCCAATATGCTCGGCATATAGGGTTTCAGTCTTCTTTGATTCGCTCTCCCACTAGACTCCGTCATCCTCCGTGTTGCGTCGTTTATCCTACTGGGCTACCTTTTCCTCGCAGATGGATCGTCTGCGCCTATCTCTCCCCCCTCGGTTGCGTCATCGTCTGCCTCTTTGGCCTCGCGAGAGAGATCATCGCTCAGTGGCAACGCCGTTCTCGTCGCCTCCGGCATTCGCCTGCAGGTTTGGGCTTCTTCGCCGTGTCGAGACGGCGCCGTTGCGTCTGCCAAAGAGCGCCTGGTGAGAGGAAGAGCGAATCAAAAAGTGCATGCAGTCCCGAGGGTCATCTGCGAATCCACGTCCTGAGCTCGTCAACGTTTCTTGCTGTTTCTCTTTCCTGCGCGGCATGTCTGTGTGCTCGTCACAGAGCTCGCGTTGTGCTCCAGCACACCTACTTCTGAACATATATGTATTCATATGTTATGGAGATACACACAGACATATATATATATATATATATATATATCAGTCAGTCGCCCATGCGTGAATATATATGTAGAGGGAGAAACATAGAGATATGTGTATACGTGCTTACGTGTCGATCTGAGTATATGTGCATCCGTATTGGATGCCGGGAAAGTAGGCATGTACTTGTTTTTATTGACTGATAATCTCCTAGTCAGCGTCATGTTTTGCCAGCATATTCCTCTGTCTGCCTCTAGCGGGAACCGTTCCTCTTTTTTGTTCCACTGGATGTACACCACAGCTGGCCCAAGGCTTTTGTGGGCGTGGCCTACCGCAAATTCGCTCTGCTTTTTCCCCTCTTCCCTCGACCTGACGCGTGCGCGCGCGCTCCGCTCTGCGCCTTTGCAGGGGCTGAAGAAACAGCAACAAATGCAGCAACGCAAGTGGCGAGCCTCGCTGGAGAAAGCGAGACAGGCGAAACGCCGGAAAAGGCAAGACCGTGCCCGACGTGGAAATATCGAGAGCCAAGAAGACGATCTGGAAGAGGAAGACGAGCAGGACGCAGATACTCCGGCGCTAGACCAAACTGCAGAGGACGAGGCGGGAGAAGACGCGGTGGAAGAGACGAAAACGCGCTACTTCCTCGACTTCTCAAACTGCAGTGTACAGACACCGTTTCTTCGCGACTCCGACCGCGTCCCGCCGTCATCTCATTTGGCGTCGAGAGGGGTTTGCCTCGCCAGTCCTCATTCTTCGTCTGTCCCCGACCCCCTTGCGATCCTTCAGAAAACGGTTTCTCGAGGCGACTTGTGGGCGATCGCTGCTGACGGTACGCCTCTTTCTGCTGCTCAAGCTCTTGTGTGTCGCGTTCTCTGCTTTTTCGACATTCCTCTCTCTTTGCCTACATGGATGTGTATGCCTTTTTGCGGCGGTTTTACTCGTACCTGCCTAAGCACATTCCCTGGGCGTTTTTGTATTATCTGCATGCTTTCTTGTGTCTCGCGAGAGAGACGCGCGCGGTCTTTTCGCATCGTCTCGTGCGTCTCTGCGGCTGCGCCGCCCCTCTGTCTCTCGTCTCTGCTATCTCCATATCCTCTCTCTGATGTCCTGCCATTTTGACTTTCTGCCTCTTTCTCTCCGTCGGCATTCTCCTTTTGTGCATATGCAATTAAGTACATGTGTATATATAAATATATATAAGTATATAAATAAATATATATATATATATATATATTTATATGTACATGCTTGCGTACGTGCATATATTTTACATGCGTGCATGCTTTTGTTTATCTGCGCGCCTTTGCGTGTGCATGTCTCCATTTCTGGGCTTGGAAACGAACGTGGGGTTGGTCTGTTCAGACGACTGGACGCATCCGTCTAAAGTGCTGCTCTGCCGATCGTGCTGGAAAGGTTTGCATCCGCGATCAGGGACCGTCGAAGTCGAAGTTCTCCGCCTCGCGTCTTCGCTAGCCCCCTCGCGGTCTTCGGAGCGTTCGCAGTCTACCTGGCATCGCGCGCCCCGGCCTGCGTCGCTCTCTGAGGGCTTCTTGCCGTCTTGGTGGGCGCGCCTCCTTAGCGAAAAACGCGCAGAGAGAGGTCGAGACTCGGCGAGAAAACTGCATCTGTCGGGAATGCTCCTCGGGAACTTCGCCAACGAATTTGCTGCGGTCGACGGAATCGAGAGACTCTGGAAAGTAAACGGCAGGCTCACAGCACTCGCGACACATCTCGCTCTCTCGTGTCTCATCTACAGGTTCTGCCTATAAGCAGATATATATATATATATATATATATATACATACATATATACGTATATGTAAAGACGTATGTGGTCAGAGCTATGGGTCTTTGCGTCTATGCTTACCACGGTCTTGTCTCAGTTTTCGCGTTTTCTAGAAGCCTCCCACGGGTCGTTTCCTCGTGGGAAGGCGATCTGTCTCTGTGCATGTGCTCGCGTCGCCGTCCTTCTGCTTCCTGTTCTCTCCCGGAAGGCGTGTGGATACGCAGCGTATTTTTTTGAATTTCGGTGACTGCATGCAAGAGCGGAGACATTCCGCTGGATCTGACTGTCGCCCCTTCCTTTTTATCGAGTCGACTCGCTTTCTTCCCGCCGTCGCTCTCTACGTTCAAGGCAACGCCCGCGCAGAAAAGCCCCTTCACAGACGCATGCACACAGATTTGCGCGGAGAATTTTCTCAGCGGCCCGCGCTGCGCCCATGAGACGATTGAGGAAACGCGAAACTCAGTGTCCCTCCTCCTTGCTTCCCACTTCTCTTTCGTCCTCGTTCTGCGTCACCTGCTGGCTGCGTTGTCCACTTTGTTTCGCGTCTTTGCTCATCTTTGCTTCCTCCGATGGCCTCAGTCTCTTTCTCCTTTTTGCGGCTGCCTCGCCAGGCCACGCAGAGGGACAAGGCGGCGGCGCCCGGAAATCCCAGCGCATCTGCGCGAGACGCCGAGCGGCTCCACGCGCCCTCCGCTGGCTCGTCTGCAGAGCGCGGCGATTCTGAGCTGAGTTGTCTGTCGCATGCGTTGCTCGCGGGCGGTTGCCCGGAGGCGAAAGACGAGTTACGACCCGACGGAGAGGTCGCCGAAGGAGACGAAAGCGAAGACGTTCCTCCTCTCCTCGAACCCATACCGCTAGTGAGAGGCGTGTAGAAGGCCCGCGAGGCTTAACCTTTTCGGCGTTTCCCTCTCGAGTCTTCTGTGCAGCGATTCACAGAATCCAAATCACACGGTAGACGCACGCAAGAGTGCATCGGCAACGCGCCTCCTTTCGGCGCACGTGCTTCTCTACCTACACGGTCTCTCTCCCCTCGGGTGCACGCAGGTTTGTTCTTCTCCCTTCCTTTTTGGGGGTGTCTGTTCTCCTTCCGCCTGCGACGCTTGCGTCTCCGACACAGAGACCGTCTTGTGACAAGAGGGGACGACTGCGAGAACTGACACGGCCAGCTTTTCTCCCGTCTCTTCTGCACTTCTCTGCGTCGAGCATGAAGCCAGCGAGGTCTCCGACGGGCTGCCTGTGCGTATGCCTTGGGCGCGTCCGAGCAACCGCGACATGGGGCGCGCTCTCGCGTCGGACGTTCATCTCTGTTTACTTTTCTGTTGCTGTGTCCGCGGGTTTCCGGTTGCAGAATCTGAGTTCTCGCGAAGCCGAGCAGATTCTTCGAGACGCGATTGCTCCGAATACGCGGCGAAGACACAAACTCAACGACGAGCAGC
This sequence comes from Neospora caninum Liverpool, assembly GCF_000208865.1. Taxonomy (NCBI): domain Eukaryota; phylum Apicomplexa; class Conoidasida; order Eucoccidiorida; family Sarcocystidae; genus Neospora; species Neospora caninum. The sequence continues at coordinate 819,221 of NC_018389.1, forward strand.
AGGCGGTGCTTCTCGCCATCAGCCGCTGGTTCGTGTACAAGAACGGCAAGCGTCCGTTTCAGTTTTTGTTGCGACGCGAAAAAGGCGAGCGGAACGGGGAGGACAAACGGCGGGACCTCGCACCGAAACGCAGTTGTCGCGAGGCGCGCCGAGAGAAACAGCGAAGGCGAGGAGATGCAGACGCGAAGGGACGACGGACACACGATCTGGGGAACGGTAGAAATGGACCAGCTGAAGGATCAGACGCAGAGGAAGCAAAAGACGGAACCGAAGACGAAGAAGACGAAGAAGATGAAGATGGACACGATGAACGGAGAGCGGCGTCTGATGCGCTCGGAGCTCAGAGTGACAGTGTCGGTGCCGAGTGTACGAACGCCCGCGATCTGCCAGCAGGTGAGGAGGAGGACTGGGACAGTCTCCTGTTCTCTGGCGGTGACGTGCAGGACCCCAGTGAAGCGCCGAGGCAGGAATCAAGTTTTTTAATTTGTCAAGAAGCCAGCGATTCGTCGGGCGCGCAGGCCGAGGAGCGGAGGCCGACCAAGAGCGAGGAGACCGCGAAACGCGGAAAGGAGCTTGCGAGAATAGGACGCCCTTCAGGAGAGGATCCCTCCAACGATCACAGTTCTTCTTCGTATTCTTCGAGTTCTTCGCATGCTTCTTCTTCGTCTCGCGAGGCATCGCGGGAGAGGGAGTGTCCTCGAAGAGGCGAAGCGTCAGGCGAAGAAGCGGCGAGAGTGACGAAGGGCGAGGAAGCCGCGATGCGTGTGTATGAAGACCGTACGTCTGCGTCGCGACACTGGAAGACGAAGCGAACGAAACGTCGAAATCGCTCTTTCGGGGAGGACGACGCGCGAGATAGAGACGGGTTGCGTGGCCGCCGGGAGAAGCGGAGAAACGAAAGGAACGACGGAGAGGAAGAAGACTTCGAAAAGGCGCTCCACCTGCTGCAGTGCGATCGACAGCGGACCAACGCCCCGCCCATTCTCCTCGTCCACGGCGTCTTTGGGGCTGGCAAAAGTTCCCTTCTTGCGGCGTCACTCGCGACCCTTTCCCGGTACGCGCACATTCGGGTTTTCTAGACATCCAAAAGTATAGATAGATAGATAGATAGATAGATAGATAGATAGATAGATAGATAGATAGATAGATAGATAGATATATTCGTATCTGAGATTTCGGTGGAGTCTCTCAAGCGCTCTTCCACAATGTGTCGTCGCTACTCTGGGGCCCAGAGGGAGTATCCGGATCCTCGCAGAGTTTGTATACATATGTGTCTTTAATCCAACTACACCGGAAACAGGTGGATTTGTTTCTCTTCCTTTTCTCGCTCATCGTCTCTCTCGCTCTGTTGTCAAAGGACCGTGCTGTTTCGTGTCACTTTTCTGTCTTCTCTCTCTCTGCTGCGTCCCTCGTTTCCTCCTGGGTATATCCTTCGCCTTCGCGCCCCGGCTCGCGGCGATTTCGCCGCTCTCTCCATCGTCACCTGCGGACTTCTCATCTGCATGCACGCTCTCTCTTCAGCAAAGGCTGCACGCACTTGCGACTCGCGCGCTTCCGGATGCCGGGCGCTTCCGCTTTTCCCTGTCTCTTTCGAATCGCTCAGCTGTAGAGACACCCAGCGTATCTGTGTTCCGGCGGCCTTCTTCTCTCCCTCGCTGTGTGCAGTCTCCTCGAGGCGGCCAAGAACCGCAGCCACATTCTGTTGATTTGCATGACGAACGCGGCTCTCGACTCGGTCCTCCTCAAGCTCCGGTTCGAGTGTCAGTACACCGACTTTGTTCGCATCGGTCGCCTCTCAGAGACGCACCCGCTGCTTCTCCCTCACGCAGTGTCGAGCAGCAAAGACAGAGCCTTGGCGATTCAGGAATGGAGACGGCTTCTCCACAAATTTCTCGTGAACGACGCGAAACAACCCCCGAACCAACCGGCCTCTCAAGCGTCTTCGTACAGTCCTTCTGTTTCCCCTTCTACGGCGGAGAACATCGAAGTCAGCACGGCGCATGCACGGGAAGAAGACGCGTCTTCGATGTCGGACATGGCTGCCTCGCTGCTGGCCCGAATCGACGAAGGGACTTTTCCTCCAACGATGCCGGTACGACTCTTTTTTTCTCGGCGCCTTCGCGAAGCGACCACCACGTTTTCTGTCATTTCGCTCTTCTTCTCGCCTGCCTTTTTTTCCTCTGTCGCAAGGCGCAGCTTCTTCACAGGCACCGCGCCCTGTCGCGCGTGAGTCAAAACGGTGTTGTGGTTCTCTCCCCTCTCTCGCTTTTACTTTCGAGCTTCTCGCCGTCGCTTGCTGACCCTCCCTTCCGCGTCTCTTGTTCTCGCGAATGCCTTCTCCTCCCTCCGCGTTTTGTGTGTGTCTGCAGCAATGGAAGCGCGTGCGCCTCTTTGCAGCGACGTGCAGCGCGGCTGGCTGCTCGGACGTCTTTTTGTCTTCCGTTGCTCCTTCGGGGGCGACGTCCGGTGGCCTGGCGACGCCGTTTGTCTTTCTGGATGAGGCGACGCAGGCGCCCGAGTCTCTCGTCGTCTCCATTTTGTCGCGGTTCTCTGCGCAGCGGCTACTGCAAGTCGGCGACTCAAAGCAACTGCCGCCTGTGGTGAAAGTCCCCGGCGCTCCCTTCAGCTGCTCTTTGTTTTCGCGATTGCTGCCGGTCTACTTGGCGAGCGCGCGGCGCCTGTCGGCGACCAGGCGGGGCCCGGAGAGCCAGGCCTCAGTCGCTCCGGCGCCGCAGACCGTCGCGAAGAAGGAAGGCGAGAAACAGTGGGAGAAGCACTTGTCGCCCATCGCGAAAAGGAACGCATCGGCTTCAGACGCTCTGCGAGGATATGGAGCGGAAGACGTGGCCGACGCGGCTTCTCGTTCGGCATCCCGTTCCGCTGCTCGAGGTCGAGACACAGCCAGCTTCTTCTCTGCCGTTCTTCTCCTGCGCACACAGTACCGGTGCCATCCTGTCATTGCTCGTCTCTGCAGCCGCATGTTTTACGGCGAGAACTACGTGAAGAATGGCGTCTCTGGAGCCGAGCGTCTCCCGCCAGGGCCCTCGTCCTTTGGTGGGCCACTCTGTTGCATCAGCGTCCGAGGCAGCCTCGAGAGTCGCGAGGGGAAGAGCTTTGTGAACTGGAGAGAAGCCTTCGTCGTCGCGACAATCCTCCGCACTGTCCTGGAGAAGTCTTTCATTTTCGAAACGAACACGCAGACCGCGAAAACCCCGCAAGCGACGCTCTCTGTCTCGTCGCTCGCCTACCCGGCCGGTGCGTCTCTCTCTCCTCACTCGTCGGTGGATTCTCCTCTGTCTTCTTCCTCGTCTTCTTCTTCCCTGTCTTCTTCCTCGTCTTCTTCTTCCCTGTCTTCTTCTTCCTCGTCTTCTCTTTCGTCTGTCTCTTCTCTCTCTTGTGCGTCTTCCTTGGAGTTTTTCACAAAGCGTCCGCTCCGGCCGTCGGAGGTGGGCGTGATTTGCCTGTATCGAAGCCAAGTCTCGTGCGTTGAGCGCGCGTTGAAGAAAGTTCTTCCGGCGGCGGTTGTCAAGGCGATCCAGATCTCGACGGTCGACGCGTTTCAGGGGGGGGAGAAGGAGTTGATTCTTCTCTCTTGCGTGCGGACGACGGCGTCCTTCCTGGACCGGAACTCGGAGAGAGACAAGACGTCTTTCCGGCACGCCGGCGAGCGACGAGGCCCCGGCATGGCGGCGAACCCAGCAATTCGAGACGGCGAGGAGCGAGGGCGACCTCGACCGCATGCAGAGCCCGCCCCGAGCGCGGCGCTGTCTGGCGACCGGGAAAACGGAAACCCCAGTCACGGCGCAGAGACAGCAGCCGCGGCAAGGCAGACAGAAGACGAGAGACAAATCTCCCGCGCGCTGACAGAGGAAGGACAGCCAAGGGACGCGAGAGGCGAGAAGACCCAGCAGGACTGCGCAACACGAGACGCCGGGGACGCGCTGCGCCTGCTAAAAGAAGACGCGCCGGAAGAGGATGGCGATCCTGGGAAGAGCGACAAAGGGAAAGACTTCATCAACTGCCAGAAAAGAATGAATGTCGCCTTTAGCCGAGCGAGGCGGCAACTCGTGATTGTGAGTCACGACGCTCTCTTCCAGAGCCACCCAGCGTGGCGAGAGCTGTGGCAGTCGAGCACCAAACTGTTTCTTTGAACGAAACGCGCATCCACACAGAGAAGCGCAGCTCGGATCTCTTTCGCATTGCCTTTCTTGTCGCCAGGCGTTGTCAACCGCTTTCCTCTTCGGAATCTTGCGTGTGTCTGTGCACACACGAACCTCTCTGCATGTGCGCCTGTTTGCCGCATGGGGGTGCGCAAGCGCCACGAGCAGTTTCCTCCCCGGCCGTCCGCCGTTCCGTCCGCAAACCGCTTCGTCGAATCCTTTTCTTTCCCGTGGGTAGTGCAGCTCTTCATATGAACTGAAAGTAGTAAAATATGCGCTGTTTCCCAAGACGGTAGTGCGTTCTCAGCTGCCGAGAGCGATTTCAGGGTCCTTTGTAGGAGACGTCCTCTTTGTACAAGCTGCGTAGGCGCCCCCAAAGTCGGAGATTCGCGGAAAACGTGAACATGCCTAGCGGCCGCTACAGGCGGCGACTGGGCTTCTCGGCAAAGTTCCCCAGTTTGTGTACAAGACAAACGCATGCCAAGGCCATTCCCGTTTGTTCCGGGTTCGACGAGATTCGACTGCTCCGCTGTTTAGCCTCACGGGTGTTTCCAGTCCTCCCCACCTCTACATTTTTCAGTAGTGAAAACGGAACCGAACATGTCGAACGCGTCATGGTCGAGCAGCCGTCGAGAAATGAGAGGGAAACGGGTGGGAAGAAGAGCTTTCTGTAACGGGGAGTGCCTCGAAAGCACCTCTGCGTGAACGCAGCCTGATCGCGTCTTCCAAGCACGTGTCTTCACCTCTGCGTGTACCTCCGTTCCCCAAACATGCCTCGTTTCGGTTTCGGACACAGCCAGAAGGGGACGGAACGGCGGGAGTAGCGTTCCTCTCCGGTTTTAGGAAATCTACGCGATGTCTGTACTGCCTCTCTCCGTGTTGAGCAAGCAGTCACAACTATATCCACATACCTACTTATTCATGCCCTATAGGTTGTTAGAGTTGTCGTACTTTTCTTCCACATTGGCGCATTCGTGGGCAGATCGATATTTGCATAGAAGTGTGGAATTTTGTTTACATGGGTAAACGGATGTGTCTGGTTACGCAGAGTCAGGCAGAGCTGTGTGTATGCATGTGTACAGAGAAGTGTGTGTATGTGGAGATTCCTCCGCGTTTCTAGGACCTCTGAGGCAAAAAAGACTGGTTTTCGGAACCCCCTCGAGGTCGGCCGCGTCCGAATCGAACGCTGTCGCCTTCCCTCTGCTGCTCTGCATGCAACCCAAGGGTATACGGCGTGTGCTTGCGTGGGAGTGTGTCAGGGAAAGGGAAGAAAACTTCTCACTTTCCCGTAAGACCACTTTTGGCACACACGGTGACAGACTACTCAACACGGTACGTCACCGGGCTCGCTCAGCAAGACAAGAAGCCGCTCGTCCTTTCTCCGTAAAAAGCACAACCCGTGCCAAAAAGCGCACCCCACTCTCGGAGACCGCTTTCGCCAGAGGAGATGAGTACGGTTGGTACGGCTGGCACAAGGCAAAAACCCTGAAAACGCGTCCGGGGAAATCGGCGGAGCCGCCGAAACCGCGACGACCGTTTCGTCCGGGTGTCACTACACCTCGCGTTCTTCGAAGGGAGCGCCGCGTTTTCCCTTTTTGCTCTCTTGAAAGACAACTCGGCATATTTTCCTCATTTCCCGCGGAAAACTCGGCAAAAAGGCAGCGGGAAACCTCTGCCGCGCGCGGCATACGTGGCGTGGAAGAATCCTGCGCGCTCTCCGCGCAGAAGACGCCAGGAGGCGGGAGAAGGGGGGAGGCGGGTGAAGACAAAGAGCGCGACGGGAGACCGCCGCCGAGGTGGTTTTCTGTGACTTCTTCCGGTCGAAAGATGGATTCCTCCTGAGTTTTCTTCCCTGGAAACCCTCGAAATAGCCGCGCGCAAAGGTCTCCTTCCCGGTTTCGGCCCAGTCTACCAGAGGAAAGGCTGCCGGGCGACCGTCTCGCTTTCTTTTCAGTCTCCGCCGCCGACGCACGTGTGTCCTGGAATGACGAGTCTCGCATCTGTCTCTCGCTTCTCGGTTACCTCGGAGACTGCCCTCCAGCGCGAGGCGGCTTTTTTGCACACCCGATCTTTGCTTTCCGTTTCCGGGATCTGTGTTTCTACTGACTTCCGCAGGCCGGAAAGAGGTTTCTGTTCTTCGCACACGCGCCGCTTTTCTCGCTGTTAGTCGCTTTTCCAGACCGATCGTTTCCTCTCGCCATATCTTCGGGGGCGACGGCGCGCGCACATCGCTCTCGGTTGCCCCGCTCTCTCGCGAGAACGTATACGAGGAAAACTCCCTGCAGGTCGTCTTCACCCCTTCCCAAGCAGAAGCCTTTTCCTCAGCCGAAAGCTCTTCTTGTCTTTTCTGCTCGTCGACCTCGACCGCCTTTTTTCCGCGGCGTCGCCACACTGATCTCTCTTGTCTTCACCGCCGGCCTCTCCGCTCGCTGCCAGGGTCGTCACCGGGGAGCCGAAACAGAAAGCCGCAGTTTCCGGCGCTTCTACTTGCGTGAAGCGACGGGCGCGAACTGCAGCGGAAAACGCGCCAAGCGCGCAGCGCCTCTCCTCTCGGCCTCCAACTCGAAAGTTACAAACTACAGGCAGGAGGCGCGTCGGAGGGAAGAAAGCGGGCGGTCACCACGGGGCTGTTCTGCACAGGAAGGCGAGGAGACGAAGGCGACACGCGCGGAGAGAAGGTGAAATCGCGACACACGCCCGATTTCCAAAAGTTGAGAAAGACGATGGCATTCGCGTGCGCGGGGCCTCGCGAGGAGTCCTCTTGTCCCTCCGATTCCTCGGCTGGCTTCTCGTGTTTCGGCCCCGCGTCTCTCGCGTTCGATCTCTCGTCCTCTCTCAGTCCCGGCTGTTCGTCTCGCGTTCCCCCGCTGCTGCCTTCTTCTCTCCTCGACGCGTCGTCTTCGCTCCCTCCTCTGTGGGTCGGATCTCCGTCTTCGGGATCTTCTCTCTCTCCGCATCTCGCCGGGGCTTCTTTCCCCTGTACGTACACCGCGTCGCTCCCTCCGGAAGTCTCCTCCCCTCCCCTGCCTCTCACGCCTTCCGCGAACGACTCGCCGCAGGTCTGCTCGTCTCCCTGCTTCTCTTCCTCGCCGCACTCCGCCGCCTCGCCCTCGCCGCGGGGTCCGGCTTCTGCCTTCTCGTCGCTCTCGGCGCCTGCAACTCCCCCCGCTGGCTTCTCGCCTTCCGGGGCGGGCCAGGCCTTCCCAAAACACGCGCCTCTCTCGGCGGCGCCGACCCAGCCTCTCCCCCCCTCGCCCCTGGCCTTCGAAGAGGTTCGCCTTTTGCCCTTCCTGTGCAGTCGGGTGTACATCGAGTTCAACTCCGACGCCGCGCTGCCTCCAGAAGTCCGCCTGGCCCTCCGCTACCCACACGGCTACGAATTCCCGCTCCCTGCCAAGAAGGCGAAAGTTGGAAAGCTCGAGGCGAAGTGCAAATCCGAGAAGGACGCCGAGGCCAGAGCCGGGTCGCGGCGAGAAGACGCCCCGAAGCCGAGCGGGAACTCCGCGCAGGCGCCGGCGAAAGAAGGGAAGGAAAACGAACGCCCCGAAGAGGCAGGAAGAAGTACACACGGTACGCCACAGAAAACGAATCCGCCTTCAAGTCGCAACACACGAGACAGCGGGAAACAGAAAGCTGAAACCAGAAACAGAGACCGGTGCGCGAAACGGACAGCGACACAGATGCGGCAATCGAAAAACGAGAGAGAAAGTACGGAAGGGCGTTTTTGTACATTTGGTGAGTCATGTCCCTCTCGCATCGACGTCTGTTCTTCTGCTTTGTCAGCGCTCGTCCCCCAGAAAGGACCAGATCCGCAGTCGCCGCTGCTCAGTCAAGGATGCGGGCGGTTGAAAGGCAAAAGCTGCCTGTGTGCCGCGTGTCGCCTCGCTCGCGCTCTGGAAGAGGCGTCGAGTCTCCTGAGGCCCTTTGGACTCTCGATTGTTAAAAATGCGAGTTTCTTCCAGCAGAGCGAAGGCCTGTCGTCTTCGTCGCCGAAGCTCGCCTCGCCTGCCTGTCCTTCGCTCTCGACTCTGCCTCCCTCGTTTGTCCTCCCTCCGTCGCATGTCCACGGCGCCTCGCCGGAGAACGATGCGGGTCTAGCTCTCGTCCCCTACTCTCCTCCACCGCCTTTCTCGTCTTCTCTCCCTCTCTTCTCTGCGTTTCAAGCGTCTCCGTCTTGGCCCGCCGCTTCGCGTCCGACCGACGCCGCGACCGTGGTGTGCACAGACCCCGGAAAGCTCTTTGCTCCCCTTGCCGGCGCCTCGCGCTGTCCTCGCGCCTCCTCACATTCTTCCCCGTCGCCCGCGCTCCCCCTAGACCTCTTGCACGAAGTCGTCAACGAGGTGAAAAAGGCCCTGACGTCGTTCGTGCTCCGAGCTCGGCCGCCGCCCGGGCCGATTGGGTCAGTGCGAGCGCTCGCGCTCCGCTCCAAGTCTTCGCTCTCTGCTGTCTCTTCCTTGCAGTCGTTCGGCGCACCGGGATCTGGGGCCCGAGCGGAGGCGCCGCAGATTCGCGTGCGCGTCGCCTCGCGGTCTTCCGGTTCGCGCCCGCCGGCTGGGGGCGACAAGGCGGGCCAGGGAGACGGGGCTGGGGGTGCGCGCGGCGCGGTCGAAGGCGAGGACGAGAAACGCGCCTTCTACGCCGGTGCCAAGCCGGAGAGCAAGGCAGGGAGGAAAGAAGAAGACGAGAGCCTCTACGACTCGGATGCCGACACGATGGAGGGGTGGATCGACGCCATCATTCAACTCCACGACATGCAACACGAAGAGCGGCAGGCTCTCGTCGTCAGCAATCACTACGCCGGGATCTTCACCAGCAAACGCGTCATTCTAACCTACACTAGCCACGAATTCAGGTAAGCACCTCTCGCAGAGAATCGACACGCAAACCACGCGCAGGGAAGGAGAGGACGAGGAAACAAAAGAAAGCGAAGAAGAGAAAAAGAAGAAGAAGAATGCGAAGAAGGAGAAGAGGAAGAATGTGAAGAAGGGAGAAGAAGAATGCGAAGGAGAAGAAGACGAAGAAGAAGAGCGGAGTTTCGAAGTAGGAGACAGCAGGGAGGTGGCGAGACACCAGAGAAGAGGCCAGGCGTTTTCCTGAAATGCGATGTGCGCGGTCTGTTCTCAAGAGGAGAAAGCCACGAGTGAACGCAAAACGCAGCAGCGGGAGGAAACAGCCAAGAAACCTGAAAGGTAGACGCTCCCGCATCACTGAGCTGTAAGGCGAGAAAACCGACCCTGCCGAAATGAAAAAAACACAATGCATCCCTGTCCGCGACGATGTGTGTCCTGTAGGAATCTCCTCTTGCGAGACCCGAGCCTGAAGTTCTCTTCGCTCTACGGCCCGAGATACGCGACGGAGACGGTCCCAGACGCTTCGCTTGCCCCGCCTCTCTCGGCCGCCGCGTGGATGGCGCTGCAGAAGAGGACGCGCAGCGCAGTGAACGACACACTACAGCTCGTCCCCGGCTTTGCCCTCAAAACGCTCTTCTTCGAAGGTGAGGGACAGCTGCGTTTTTCCGGAGCCAGGCAAACGCTCTTCCTTGTGTTCGCGCTTTGCGTTTCGTCGCAACTTTCTCAGCGGCAGAGAGGCGCAAGAAGGGGCGGAGGCGCCTAAATGTTTGGTTTGGAACGGGACCAGTCTGCTGGCTCTCCCTATCGAGCTCGGTCTCTCTGTACAGAGTTGCGTTCGCGTCTGGGCCTCTCGAATCTGCGCTTCGAGAAACCCTCGCGCCTGTAGAGGAATATGCATGGATCGAATTGCAATCGTATCCGTATCGACATCTAGATATATATATATATATTGAGAGAGCGAGAAAGAGGAAAAGATGAATATAGACACGCATATATATATATATATATATGTACGAGGCACCGCTTGATGTTTTTCAGGATCTTCGGCGGAAGTTAGACCGCTGCTTCGTCTTCTTCGTCGCCACGCGTCGGCGTCTCTTTCCTCGGCGGCTTCTTTGGGCGTCAACTCTTTTTCGTCTTTCGCGTCTTTCCGGGAGGCGGCGAAAACGTCGCTGCCGTCGTTGAAGCGCGAGCGAGAGAACGGGGACAAGGCCCGCTGCAGGCAGACGCGAGAGAGCGAGAAAGAAGAAAGCGACGAAGAGGCAGAACCCGACAAGCTGAAACTGAGAGAAGAGGAAAAGAAGGGAAAGGAAAGACACTCCGACGCCTGTGGGGCACCGTCGGGACAGGATAGACCTGTCTTAACGAGACCTCTGAAGGTAACGTCTCTCAGTCGCGAGATCCGCAAGGGGCTGCGGCAGTCAAGAGACTCGAAAGCCGCCTTTCTTCTCGGCACTCAGAGTGACACGTACAGGAACGAAAACACATACATACAAACAAACATATATGCAAATAAGCATATATACAAATACGTGTGTGTGTGTGTGTGTAGATGTACACACATATACATATAACTTTGAAATTTTGTGTCTTTACGGCTTGGAAGTGTTTTTGAGCACGTCTCCTCGGGTCAATGCGACCAAGGTCGGTCCGTGTCGTAGCGCGACGCTGAGATTCTTTTGTGTGTTGAAGCTTGATCTGGAGATCGTCGTCTTCTCCCACGATATTAAGAGCCACGGCGATGTATCTGGTGCACTGCATACGTTCAAAACGATTGTACAGAGACAGCACGCATAGCGTCATAAGTAAGAAGAGCGTGAAATGCGTGTGCATTTCTTGTTTCCACTTCCAGCGTGATGTCTCCTTTTATCTCCTTTTGTCTCCTTTAGGTCTTTTTGTTAGTGGCCTCGTTCCCGGTGAGGAACAGCCGTGTTCGCGTGGCGCGTGCAGAAATCGACGACCGAGCTGTCGAGGATCTAGTCACGAGGAAAGTAAGACAATTCCTTTCCTCCCTCAGAATCATAACCTGTCTTAAGTATTTCTCAACATCTACATATATATGCGCGCGTCTGTCGTTATGTAGACGTGCATTTGTGTATGTATGCATGCGGTCGCCTTGAACCACGCGACTCACCTTGCACGCATGCAAATAAGTATCCCGAAGCCTGTGCACAGGTATACGGGCATGCACGTATATGAATTCACTTCGGCGTTTGTGCAATTTTATGACTTCGAATCGCCACGAGGATCCACGCTCCCCAAGCCCCTTCGGAGCACAAAGGCCCTGCCTAATGTGTCTACCGGAGCCTGTGTCCACCCATATATGCATATATATATATATATATATTGGCATTCATTGGGGCTGCTCTGCTTCTCTAGAGAGACTGATGTCTCTGTTTTTTCTGTTTCGCGCACGCGTTCCGGGACAGCAAACGGCGGTCGCCCCTCCAGGCGAGAACGGCGGTGTGTGTGTGTGTGGTGTCTCTCTGCTGTCTCCGTGTCTGCAGGCGACAAAGCGCGTGAAGATTCGCGGCTCAGTGCTGCCTCTGGGTCTCTCTCGCCTCCTGCGCGCCTTTGCCTTCCTCGGCGGAGTCTCCCTGTCCCCTGAGCTGGGGTGTCCCTGGCGCAGCGGCCGCTTGGACGCGAAACTGCGACCCGACGGCGCGCGCCCGGAAGAAGGGTGCGACGCCTTGGGATGCGAGAAGTCCGACAGAGGCGCTCTGAGCGAATCTGGAAACAAGTGCCTCGTCCTGCCTGATTTGTCGCTCCTCTTCGTCTATAAGCCGCAGCCCCACGCCGGCGCACCGTTTGCAGATGAGGAACTCCTGCTCTGCGCGCCTCACCGACTGGTAAGTCTCGCGGGGAGAAAAAGCGGAAGTTTGGGAGAGGCGTGTCTGGATCTAGAGCCCAGCGACGCCGCCTCGGGGGCGACACGCGGATCGCGGCGAACCGCGGGTTGCGTTTTCTTCTTTTTCACTCCCACTTTTTCTGCTACCCTTGTTGCAGGGGAGGCTCCAGCTTTGTGTGTGTGTGTGTGTGTGGG